>NC_034411.1:77545358-77717539 GCF_002078875.1 Numida meleagris | reverse complement strand
TTCTTTCTTTCTTTCTTTCCTTCCTTCCTTCCTTCCTTCCTTCCTTCCTTCCTTCCTTCCTTCCTTTCTTCCTTTCTTTCTTTCTTTTTAAATTCTGTAAGACCAAGGAACAGAATTACACATGGCATTGATTTTGTATGTTTTTTTCTGGCTCAGTTGTGTAAGTTCTGTAAGCTCAGAGCTTACCAAGCAATGCTTGTTTAGTATGTTTTACACAGTTGTCCTTCCTGATTTGTTCCTCTAAAATCCAACCCATTCTGCCATTGGTTGGACCAAAGACCAAAAATATTAATATATCAATGCTGTTTTTGAGATGAGTATATGCATTTGAAGATATTAAAATAAGCCGTAATTTAATTCAGTGGGCTAACAGTCAGTAAAGGCTAAGTCCTATTTGCCTTACTTATGCAAGCTATTACATTGCAATGAGATTAGTCACCTATCATCAGTAGGAGTTGGTTCTGTAACAAATCTGCAAACACACACACACCAAAAAATGGAGTTAATACTGAAATAGCGTATTTAGCTTGCTCTCATTATGCTGTTTAACATTACAGAGGTTTCCTAATAGTGACAGTTTTGACCTTGCCTCTCTTGCTGTATGAGAGATGAAGTCAGACGGAATGTTTTTTTTCAGAGCTTAATATTCTCATCAGTTTTACTTAAGCCAGGCTAAAAATAAAAATAAAAATAAATTTAAAAGAAAAAAAAGGAACAATAATTTTGAGGAGAGCTGGTAAAAGAAAGCACTGCATTGAATCTGGATGTCTCCCAGCTGTCTTAATTGAACAAAGGGAAAGTTTCCAAATACACCTTCTGTATTGGCTGGCTGCCTTCAAAGTTCTCTCAAGCTAGAAAAAAGTCCTTCCTCTCAAAATTAAAACACATACTTAAAACAACAACAATAAATATTAAAATCTGTTGTTTGAAGTTAGACCCAAAATGTTATAAAACATGTTATTTCACTCCAAGCCAATATCATAGTTAAGCTACACTATGTGCCTGTTTTGGCGTTGGAATAGATAGTAGTGTTCCAGTTTCCATCATTGTATAATTTCTCATAGGGATAAGAGGCTGATATTTTAAAGCAAAAAGTCCTGTTCTTGTCAGTTAAATCAGCAAAAGTACTGGAGCAATTCCTGGTGACGTGGAAGTCAGTCTGCAAAGTCTGGCCCTAAGCAAGAAGCGAGGCTATGGGAACCTGGAAGCAATCACAGAGAGCCAACTGATGGCGTCAGAAGGATCGACTGCAGCTCATATTGTTTTACCATCCAGAGAGAAGGTCAAATGGAAATACAACACTCCATCAAGACACACCATTGCTTCAAAACACAGCCCCGTGATCTGTCATGGCCTCAGCTCTGCTCTGCCTGCTTTCCCAGCAGCAGCATGAGGGCAATGCTGCAAGGAGCAGCTGTTCGTAATACAATTCCCATGTTGGCACTGCCAGCTGCTGTCATCTCTGGGAGTGGGATGGGGGTTCTGCATCCCTATACTGCTGGGGAATTGCCTCTGGTGATGAGGAGAGCCCTCGGGTCAGCTGAACAGAAGCATTCAGGATTTAGTAGGCAGAAGTCAGTAGTAAAAGAACACTAGCACTTTTAAAAAGCAGTTCAACATCTTAGAGGTTAGGGAGTGCCAGAATTAGCAGAGTAACGTGCATGCAGCTGAGCTGGGAATGCAGTTGGTGATGCCATGCCTGATGGCACAGTCACATCTCCACAGCACTCCTTTCCCACTTTGCCTGGAGGGCGGGCAGGCCTTGCCCCGCAGCAAGCTCATCACATATTCCGTGTTCGGTAGTCTCAAGCCTTACCTACACATTATTAGTACAGTTATTCCAATCCCCTATTGAATTATTAATCTCCTCATGAGATTTACCATGATGATCTCTTTGCAATATTGCCACTGCTTACCAACATCAATTAATGTATCCCTACAGCTCTTTTCTGAGGTTACTATTCCATCAATTTTATACACAGGGTCCTGAGACAGAGAGAACCGAAGAAGAGATGTTAAACCGAGAATTATTAAGTATTGCCTAAATAGGGTGCCCAATTTTAGATGCTTAGAGCCTGTTTTTTTAACATGTTCAAATTGCAGCTAGCAATTTTAAGAGCAGCTGTGAATACTCAGCCCTTTTCTAATTTAGACCCAGATGTCTCCCATTGGGCCACAAGAAAATGAAAAATGACATAGGCAGGGACAGACTCAATCTCTCCAGGGCAGCATTCAATTGCCTGCAGCCCCCTGCCTCATTCACTACACGTTTTGTAATTTCTGGAGTGAAGCTGGAGTCACACTGACAATAGCCACATGACACTGAGACACTCCGATTACATGACCACATATGAATTTTTCCACAGTTATTTCCACTTGCTTACTGCGTAAAAAGAATGATCTTCATAAAAATATCATATTACATAGAAACCTTCATTCTAGCATTTCCTTCTGTCTTCTTCATTCTATCTTCTACTGCATGCTGCCTGAACCCCCTCAAGTACACTGATGCTCTATGGCCCTGGGGACATCTCCATGCACAATAATGAATATTTCTAAATAAGATGTGTGATCTTTTCTTTTTCTTTTCCAAAGTTATGCTCTAGAGAAGAACAGTGTTCTGGTGAGAGCCCAAAGCAAAGAAATAGGAATTATTTTTTTTCCAGAATTGGTTCTGCCGTAGACCTTCTTAGTGACCTCAGGCACTCTCTATCCTTTCTGTCATTTCTTTTCATTATCTCAAGTTTGGGACTAGTACAACATCTGCTTCAGGGCAATTTTGTGAAGCTCGACTCATTGAGCTCAGTAGAGTGTCAGAACCTCAGGTAGAATGTGGTATGAAAGTGTGAAGTATTATGCAATCCTCTGTCTAAACAAGGGAGGTGTGTTCAGGGGAGGAAGAAAGGGCTACAGCAGACAAGCAACTAAACATGAGAACCAGAACCACACGTGGTATGCTTGGATAGGGCTGTAACAAGTGTGGGAAGGTAAGGCTGTAGGTGAAGCTGATGAGATGGATATTGAAATGCCACTCATACTCCCTTGTAAAGAGCTCTAGATGACACAGGAGAATTAAAAAAAAAAAAAAAAAAAAAAAAAAAGGAGCATGTTGAAGACAGAAATGATAATTTCTGGCAAAAGGACAAAAATTGTGGCAGTTGCTTGGTGTAGTCAAAGATACTGGATTTTTTAAAAGAAATTTAATTGGAGTGAATCAACATCTTCCTTGAGAAATATAATAGGTGGGATAAGTATCTTTAATATGGGAAGGAAAAATTATAATATAAATCAGAGCCTGGAATTTCAAACTGGGCAAGCTTAATAGGATAAAAGCTAGGATTTTTTTTAGTGAGATGGTAACTGATCATGGGAACAAATTGCTGCCAAGGATATTGGTGGATTTTTTTGTCCCTTTGTATTCACAGCCATCTGGAGGAGAGGCAGTAGTCTAACATAGCATCAATGTAACCGATACACAGGACTATCTAATGACCCCTTTGGGCCTGATACTCAAGGAACTGAAGTTCAGCAGTGATCTGCCATTGATTTCAATGAAGGCAGGATTTTATCTTCTGTTCCCAAGGGTTTAATAATGGAAAAGGTATTAATTACCTGTGCTCGAAGGAATGGAGGCAGAGTGATGTGCAATCCATGAAGTAAAGCTGCCAACAGAAAGCAACAATTAAGTAAACTGAAAACATTTCACTTTTTAATATGAGTGTTCTCTGCATTTCAGCTGCGCAGTCTCTTGGAGCACATCTGCATGGCCAGTTCTAATAATAGAGCACTTCTGGGATGTAACCCTGGGTACAGCATGAACCAGGGCTGCACCGCAGGCTTTGGAAAGCAGCAGATGAGAGGGGAGATCCTAGTGATCCAGATTTTGCCAGAATAACTGATGCAATTGTGGTAACTGAAGGTGGGTGAAGTTGTCAGAGATGGGGCAAATTGAAGGTCATCTGTGTTCTCAGTGAAGGGAAGCAGGATTACCAGCAGTGGATAATTCTGGGCTTCAGAGATGACTGCATCTCTGTCAAAGAGCCAAGTGAAAAGATAGATTCTTCTGCTTCAGTGGGGTTGTCTATTGCTTCAACTTCAGAAACTGGCTTGTTTGTAAAGCTGCATTTACATGCCTTGCCAAAAGTGAAGCTGCTGGCTATGTGCTAGTTTCTTTTAATAAAGACATATTCAAATGTACAAATCTGCAAATGTTCCTTTCCTGCAGTATATTCTGCACACAAAATACTGATCAGTTTTTATCTCATCCATGTTAAAGAAAAGTTCAAACATTTGCTATGATAGTTAATATTCTGCATTTAAAAGTCAAGTGCAGCAAATCCTCTGATGAGACTGCCGTTACTGAAAGAATACTTTTAATTTTCCTGTTTTCATTTAAATTTGTATTTTGAGGCATCTGATCATGAAATGTGAGCAGTCCAGCCAGGGCACAAACATGATCCAAAAAAAACCCACTGAAATCAGTGTGCACCCATGGGCAAAACCACAAATGTATAATTGATCAGAAAATCTGTGAAATAAAGCATTCTCCAATGGTATTTTAACATCAAATATTTCAAACATTTTTGATGGCAAATAGATACAATAAAACCATTAGAATAATAACAATAACAATTAATTTTATGTTTCAGTTGTATGAAAACACCAAGTCCTGTTAGCACAGAGATAAAATATATATATGCATGAATGGGTTCCAGATTACTCAACTCTGTGTGGCGTATGCTGTTCTTATTCAGAAAATCCCTTACATCCCAAAGCGAGTTTGTAACATCCAGATCCCAGAACAAATGTGAATACTCCTCTGCCTTAACCATCCAAACACAGATTTTGGTCCCACTGGTCTTTATAGGGAGACAGAAGCCTTTAGGAGATGGTCCACATCATCTACATTTGGCTTCTGTTCAGGGGTCTGTCTAATGCAGCTGAGCAGAGTGAGAGTTTAAGAAGACAAGACAGATAGACATTTGAAAAATCTTCTTTCCTCCTGTTATAATTCTCTTGTGTGAAAAGGGCCAAAACTGTAGGCTGTATTAAAAGCAATACTGTGAAAGTGCTGAAGTTATTATACCACTGTACAGCCTACTGAGTCTATATTGGGGCTACAGATCCCAAGTTGGACACCCTCATTCAAAACAGACAAATTGTAAACTCTTTTAGACTGCTTCTGCTATGAATTCTGATCAAAAGGATTCACTTAGTCTCCATGTCTCTCCATCTCCTTATTCAAAACAAAAACAATTTTCCATCCTATTGCAATAAATGTACTTCTCAGTGCTCACAATTAGAGCCCTGTCATTTGGAGAAGATGAAACCCATTGTTTCAGGATCCAGGTTTATGATGTTGAGCATGATGTTTACTGCCCTTAGAGTAATTGTGCTTGTGAAGCTTCAAACATTACTTCTTTGAGTATCACCGATTAGCTTGATTTTCTAAAACCAGGGGCCTCTTCAACTTTTTTTTATAGATCATAACGAAACCAAGGACAATGCCAGTTAGATCTTACCAACACAGTCTCTTCAGGAAAAAAAAAATACATTACTTCCAATGTTCTTTGCTCTTTTTTTCCCCTTCTTTTTTT
Organism: Numida meleagris; assembly: GCF_002078875.1. NCBI lineage: Eukaryota > Metazoa > Chordata > Aves > Galliformes > Numididae > Numida > Numida meleagris. The sequence goes on along the minus strand of NC_034411.1, from coordinate 77,711,942 downwards.
TATTTTTATTTTTCATTTCTGTCAGGTAGGAGGAAGATGAGAGCATAATAGATAGGTCTGTCTAGTCCACCTTTACTTCTGCCTCCAGCAGAAATTGGAAAATAAGAGGATACTTCAGTAAAAGCTCTCTTCAGAAATTGCTATGATTATTAAAATAACAGGGGATACTTTTACTTCCACTGCAAAACTCAGACACTCTTGATAGTGCCATATTCACTCCTGTTCCCTGTACTTTCTATATTTAAAAAGACATCAAAATTCTGTATGACAGTAATGTTTCATCTACTCACCCTGAGAAGAAAAGGTCCCAGTACCACAATATTTTTTTCATTTGACAGCTCAATCACATTGAACTCTCTTTTTCAGTGATCTTGCTCCCATTTTTAATACATTCACAGTTAGCTTTCTTTCCTGTTTAATATTCTTTTAAATTTTGTATGCAGAAGATACAAATCTCTCCTATTTTTTTTTTGTTACTCCTCATCTCCATGCATTGCTTTCTATTATTTGTATGTCTTAAATAGCTTAGACATTTGGCATTCATCCATTACATTTAGTTCCTACAGATGCTAGAATTCTTGATGGCAGTATATCTTTCTAGATATTATTATTTTCTAAACTCCAACAAAGTAATTTATGGCCAGCTAGTTAAGTAAACATCACAAATAGTGAATGGATTCCAAATTCTGACCCTTCAAACTCCTATCATTAAAATTCTGACTCTTGTATAGTCTATGGTAATGTTATTGTCAACATGAGACAGCTGATCCTAGCCAAATTATGGGAATGCACTTATACGCACCTTCATCACTCAAGTATTGCACAAGGAATCTCCCTGAGGTTGTCAGGAGATGCACAGCATGAGTAAACATCAGATGATTGGGACTAAAGATACGGATCTCTAGGCATTTTTATTGTCACTTGGCTGTTCCAGTATCCACTTAAAATATCTTTAAAATATTCTTTTAAATTTAGAAACCACAACTTAAACTGACTAACTGGCCTCGCTACTGCTAATGTAAGTAGAAATTATTGACGGAGTATTATGACTACTTGGAGGAAATTCTGAAGTCTGTGTTACACAGTGAGCACACCAGATGGCTTCGTGTTGTCAGTAGCTCTGAAAAGATAACAATACAGTCAGTGGGATTCAGTTCCAGATTAGCACATGTGAATGCAAGAGTCTACCACTACCCATGTGGTGGCATGTAAAGCCTTTTGAACATCTATAATATCCAAATATCTAAAGGGCAAATGTCGAGAAGACGGAGCCAGACTCTTCTCAGTGTGGTCCAGTGACAGAACAAGGGGTAATGGGCACAAAATGAAACAGAGTAGGATCCCTCTGAACACAAGGAAAAACTTTACTGTGAGGGTGAAGGAGCACTGGAACAGGCTGGCCAGAGAGAATGTGGAGTCTCCTTCTCTGGAGATATTTGAAACCCATGTGGATGCCTACCTGTGTAACTCAATGTAGGGAATCTGCTTTTGCAGGGGTTTGGACTAGTTGATCCCCAGAGGTCCTTCCAACCCCTATGATTCTGTGATTTCTTGGATGTCCTGTCAGGCCATCAGCTCCTGCTGCAGAAAAGTTTTGATCTCCTGCAAATCCTGCAGGTGAGGATGTGTCAGATACAAGAGGATGTCTCTAACAGCACACAGTGCCTACGGGTGGGCTCTGCATCCCGCTCCTGCTCTCTCTCAGTGGATGCTCAGTTCACATGTAGACCTAGACATACAGACACCTACAAGCAGGTGTTTGCATCCTTCCCTATATGTCATCTTCGAGGGTCTTATTTCAAGAGGCAGGTTATGCTTACCCAAAATTGGTCCTAGCCCCAGCATACCCTAAATTTCTCCAGCAATATTTTGTGAGACCTCACAGCTGTCCACAGACACAGGGTCAGATGGTAGGACTGAGCTGGAAAGGGGGAAAGAGGAGACATAGAGCTCTACCTCAGGAGCAGAGGTTCTCCAGGCAGAGATGAGTCTGAGTGTGCGCCCATGCCATCATCTGCAGATGAGCATCTATGTAATTCATGTAGAAAAACAGAAGTTGCATTTTCACCCTTCAGCACCACATTTTCTTTTCTCTGTTAAAGTTTCCTAATTCCATACCCAAAATTAATTTACTGTGCTTTGGTTATGAAGGCAAATTTGAAAAATCTTCAGTAAACTCAGAAACTACTCATAGCCCCTAGGAGATCACTAGCGGTATCCAACTGCTGGCAGAGGTATAGGTGATTACCACAGATATAGAAATACATAGATATAGATAGAGAGATAGATGTAGATAGAGAGATAGATAGATGTAGATACATAGAGATATCGAGATAGGTAATTACCACAGATATATTTATAAATATATTGAATATCAGTCTAGTTGCTGATTTCATTAAAACACACTGCATGCTTGCCTTCCTCAAATGATCCTAGGATGTGTGAATAAGTTTCAGTATCTGGCCGTAGATGGCACCAAACCACCACGAGCAGAGCTTCATGCTGCTGGAGCAGCCTGCCTGAGGATGCTGGCTTGCAGCTCCAGCAAATCAGGTGCTAGAAATGTCGCAGACCCTTCCAAGACACGGTTATGCATATCCCCCAAAAATCAGCCTTTCTGAGCTTCAGAACTTTTTTTTAACTACTCACAATCAATCATTACTGATAATTTCTATTATTAACACTAAAAACATAATAATATTAGTAATAATAATAATATAGCTATAAAAATAATAATCATACAGAAGCACAAAGAAAAGCCCTGCCGTGGTAATGAATGTACTATGCTGATACTTTGAAAGAGCACAGGAAGGGACCATTGCTGCTCTGAAGGTCTAGCACTCTAAATAGGCTGTTGTACAGGACTGATTTGGGATTTTAGAGTCATGAAGCCTAATTTTTTTCTTTTGCAAGCCATTACATAAACCAATCCCATTCATAAATTGATGAAGCTCCATCTTAAATCCTAATTAGTGGTTTTTATTCCCACAACAGCTGTTGGGATGGTGTTATACTCCTATGCCTCTCTGAAGTTTAGAAAGGTTTTAATTTCCAGCCTAGACTAATCTGCAGAAATACATTCTCTTGCCAGCACTCTCCTTGCCTATTATTTCCTGCTCAACTGTCCCATTAGACTGAATGACTTTTGAGGAAGAATGTGTGTTCTTTCAGCCTTCATCTCCCTGGAGGTATGCCCAGAGCTGCTCCCCCCTTGGCTCCCCACACTATGCCCAGCTGCCCTCAGGGGTGAAACATCATTGCCTGGCTAAATGGAGACATCAGCTCCCCCCACCACACCTTGAAGAGCCTAGATAATACTTGTTCCTTTTGGAGGACTTATTAAGTGCTTTGCAAAAGTCCAGTCAGGCCTCTCTCCTATCTAAAACAGGTCGTATAATCTGAAAACAGGAAGCTGAGATCAAGCAAGATGAGATAATAACTTGTTGTGGTCACACTGTAGGTTTGTTTGCAGTTCTTACTTAGAGGTGGGCAATTTGACCCTAGACATAACTTCTAAACTTAGTCCAACTTTATTACTCTTTTTGTAAACTTTAATGTGCACATTGAAATAAAAGTCTGTGTATCTTGGATTAAGAACAGGGGTTGGGAAGTTGGCATATTTCTGATTTCATGACTTCCATCTCTCAGGTGCAGCATTTTATCTGAGAAGACTCATTTTAATACATTTCCATTTCATTTCACTCAATGAATATTGAGCGATACTGAGTTAGTGATTGCTTCTCTACTAAGGAAGGGAGAAGTACCACATGGATATAGAAACAAGATGGGCAAATTAATTTTGCAGACACAAATTCGTACCCTTAAGACCTTCTTCATCACAGGTATCTCATTAAACATAGGTTAAAAGCTCCCGAAATAGAAGATTGTCTTGTGTATTCTGTAGTACACTTTAGTTATGAAATCAGTAGTAATTATGTAGGGACTTTTGCCTTTGTAGGGACTGAACACAGAAAATGCAGAATTAGAATATAAGAACAGCTCAGTCAGCTCAACCCAATAATTCATTAAAGATCTTCATCCTATGAAAAAGCAGAGGGATAGGGGAAACATAAATGGTTACTATACGTCTGCAGCTTCTGCTTCATGTTCTGTTTTACTCAGCTTGTCTCAACACCCTAGTAATCTGCACTTTAAAAAGTTGTGTCTTATTTAATAAACCAGTGTTGATATCTCTTCGGGCTCAGACATTTCAGATCCTTGACATCAGTTTCCTTTTGTCTGTGCAGTGGTGGCAACACTAATATAGTCCCAGGCCTACTGACTAACACTGGCATTTATTCAAGCAGATGCATAAGTTATATGTAAGATAGATAAACTGATATTCAAGGTCAGATATCGCAGTTTCTTCTTTCACTTAGCACATTTAAGAAGTCTTGGGCATCCCTCTTCTGGTGCATTTGCTACTCTTACAAATGGTTACTGCAATATGTCCAAATGCCAGTATATATACTATTATTTTCTTCCTAAAAGTACATTTGTCCATTACGGTTGGTTATTTTCAAGTAACCACAGGAAAACAGAGAGGAGAGGCACGTTAAATAGGCTGGCCACTACTCTTACCCATATCTGTTGGAATTAAATAGCTATTTAATAACCACTAGGTATTAGGAAGAAATTCTTTACTGTGAGGGTGGTGAGACACTGGAACAGGTTACCCAGAGAGGCTGTAGATGCCCCCTCCCTGGAAACATTCAAGGCCAGACTGGATGGGGCTTTGAGGAACCTGGTCTAGTGGGAGGTGTCCCTGCCTATAGCAGGGGGTTGGAACTAGATGTTCTTAAAGGTTTCTTCCAACCCAAACCATTCTATTATTCTATGATTTGCTTTCCTTCTTTGTTTGTTTAATAATACAATAGCAATTTTATTTTATAGCTCTCTCTCAGCTTCATCTGTCCTTCCATTCCTTTTAGCCTTTCAATCATTTGGTCTTTTATTTATTTATATTTTTTTTTGCGTTATTGCATTACCAGTGACCCTCTCTGAATTAGTTTCACACAAAAAAGGCAGAACATTTTCAGCTTCTACTTGGAATTTATTTTCTACCTTCTCCTTCAGAGAAATGAAGCCCAAAGCAGAGAACAGATAAATTCCTCTGCCTTCCTGCAGATCTCAGTACATCTAATAGCAATCTGATGCTTTTTAGATACACAAATGTTACCAGTTTTTTTCAAAACAGCACCACTGGGCGTGGGTTCCTATGAGTAAATATATAACCAAATAGAAAGCTCCCAAGGTCCCCAACTGCCTGGGCTCCTGGAAAATGAACTCATCAGGTACCGGAGGGATTTGGAGCATGTGCTGGTGGCAGCGTGAAGGGTGTTATATTTTTCCTGACCTTGAAGCCTTCAAGCATGAGATTTGATTATCATCATTGTTCTATTGCAGAGCTGCATAATTTATGAGCATTAAGAGCACAGCAGCAAATTTCCTTTTCTGTGTAGGAGGCTCCAGTGTATGGCGAGGTGGGCCCCAGATTTCAAACTTGCACACACACATATATATGCACACTGAGATTTTTCTGATGTACCCACAGGTGAGATGGAGACATAACTCACATGAACAGCCTCTCTTCCTTTCCTGGGTAAAGTTCTTGATCATCTTCTTCCTCTTGCTTCCCTCTCCCATTTCCTTCCTTTCTTCCTTTCCAGCATTTTTGATCACACTGGAAATGTGCAGAAATAACCTTTGTTCTAACATTGTGACCATGCACACATCTGACCCAGAGCATACTAATTCCTCGCATGTTTTACTCATGCAATCTTCTGAGATTTGAAATTTTTCTGGCAAAGACTTTGTGAATCATCCTGTGAATCATCCACGTAAACAGTGAACAGCCTAGGACTAGAGACGTGTGCTGAAGCAGAAGCAGCCCAGCTGGGAGAGCCCACCCAATCAGGCACCCCACTGGGAACTTCTGTCCTCATCTACCTCAAGAGCTGTCTGTCAATGCCTGCATTTTCCACCTACCTTCCTAATTTCACCAGGTAAAAGCTTTCAGATAGCAATAGCGCACATACACATTCACTGTGGAAGCTCAAGTAGAATTCACTGACAAATTTTGGCCACTGCCCAAATCATCACTGAGTCAAAGACAATGTAGTAAGACCTGGTAAGACCTCCCTTGCATGGAACCAACTGTGTGGAGAAGAGTCAAGGGGAGGGTCAGATTGAGGACTGAGGAAATGTTCTTCACCAGAGGGCAGTGGGCATGGAACAGGCTCCCCAGGGCAGTGGGCAGAGACCCAGGCTGCCAGAGTTCAGGAAGTGTCTGGACAGTGCTCTCAGATATAGGGTCTGATTTTTGGTGTGGAGCCAGGAGTTGGACTCGATCCTTGTAGGCTGCTGCCAACAAAGGATAGAACCATGACATTTATCAACAATTTTTTAACCTCTGCCTCTTTGCTGTTATGGTCTTATAGAAACCATTCCAGTGTTTTGCCTATTGGGCCACCTTTCATATGTACATATGTATTCCCCTCTTAATATTAATTTGAATTCTATTAATGTATTGAAATAGTAATGTAAGTGATTACAAGATCTTTTCAATCCCTTAGTGTGAATCCTCCAGACTAATACATTTGAAATTTGTTTAAATTCAGTAGATACCATTTTGCATTCTCTTGTGTTGCTTCAAAAAAAAAAAAAAGAAAGAAAGAAAAATGAAGTTTTATGCCAGCTGAAAATTTGTTGTCATTTGTTTATATGTATCTTCTTTTTTTCTTCTATGGAGGACAGCTGAGCCCTACATGAGGACTGCAGCCTTTTGTCAAGTAACAGCTCCCTGTGACTGTGCCAGCCTTAAGTACTGTCCACTGGTGAATGTCACGCTCATTGCCACACACATGCACTCACTCCTATTTCCTCTTTGGCTTCCCCTTGAAAAGGAGCTGTAAATCGAGTTCCCTTTTGGCAATGTGATATGCAGCTTTCTGCTTTGCATCCTGATCAGATGCAGTGTGATTCACCTGGCTCCTGATCAGATGCAGGTGATTTTCTAAGCACCTAGAGTTGTGGAGGAAGCAGCTCTGCTGCCTTACTGCTGTAGCCACTGTTTAACAACACACTGCGCCTTTTCTCCTCTTCTGCTCTGCAGCACTCTGTTCTGGTCATCAGGGTGTATTTAAGCCCTACAAAATTTAGAAGATTGCAGAACATTTACTGTGTGTCTGAGCAGTAATTGCATTACTGGCCTCATTTTCTCCCACAGCTATTACTTATGATACCTACACCAGGCCATTCCCCAGAGAGCCTAATTGGTATTGATGTTATTAATGGCCGTGGTTGGGAACTCTGCCTCTCTGTTGAGGAGAAGTATTCTGCTCACAGACTGTCCCAAATGCTAATTATCATTTTTAATGTATTGAATCTTAAATTGCATAAATGAGAAAGGATTATTTAAATGATTTGCCTTCAGCATGTAGCAGACTTCCTACATCTAGCTTATATCCAGCACTGGAGTTGATTTGTGGGAGAAATTTCCCATGGTCATATAGCCAGGGTGCTGCCCCTCGCTGATGATGTTCCCTTCGGTGAAGGCAATGTCTCAACCTGCTGCTGGTTCTTAGGTACTGTGTGTAGGAATGTTAGCAACAACTGCTTTAGCTGAAATATTAAATTCTAAGAGCTTTCTGCTGTCAGTTGGTTTTGTATAACACATCTGGTGCTTTAACCAAGTTGTCTCCAGCAGCTAAGCAGGCAAATACAATTGAGTCCAGCCAAGAGAAAGGGATATGCTTGCAGATATTTAGATACTACATTATAATATTTTGGATTTAAATTACTTTTCAACTTAACATTCTTTTATGTGAGTTTGCTTCATTTTTTACTGTGTTACAGCATTCACTTGTAATCTTTCCAATCTGTTAAGTGATCTCACATTCTGAAGGAATTTAGATAATACTAATGAGAAGTATTAAACATGAACTCCTCCTGCTTTTGTAATAGCAGATGAAGGACAATATAATCACAAACACGTAAGTAGAGGTAAATTGTTTTTCCTAAAGACACCATCTCAGCCCTTCAAGGACCTGCCAGACCTGAGGAGGCTCATTCCATGCACTGAAAGCAGCTCCTGCTTTTCCCTGCTGCTTCTCCTCCAGCTGAGCATCGCTTTATCAGAGTATCAAAGATTAACAAGATCAAAACAACCAAATGGCACAACTGAGCTTCACACTGCTTTTCATACGTGGTAATTACAGGGTCCTTAAGCAAGCAGTGATTCCACGAATGCAACGCAAATCTGGGAAGGTATTCGCTTCTTGTGGGAAATCCTCCACTCCTCCTGTGAGACAGAGAGGGGACAATGAAAATGCCAAATGAAACACCTTGCCACCTGAGAAGAGAAGGGTTATTTTCTCAGCTTTTGTTAAGAATCATAGAATCATTAGGGTTGGAAAAGAACTCTAAGATCATCCAGTCCCTCAGCCCATCAGTGCCACATGCACACAGTCCTTGAACACATCCAGGGGTGGTAACTCCACCACCTTCCTGGGTAGCCTGTGCTAGTGCCTCACCACTCTTTCTGAGAAGAATTTTTTCCTAATATCCAACCTGAATCTCCTCTGGTGTAATGTAAGGCCACTACCTCTCAACCTAAATGCAATTTTCTTTCAAAACCACCACTTCCTTCCTTCTGTGGGCAGTGTGGAGAATGTCAACACATACAGTAATCAAATAGCATCACAGAAGATGGCAGCTGACAGGGATGTTTTGCCGTCAGATCCTTCCAGCAACACTTGAGAAACCCACAGCCTGTGCTGCTCCTCAAACGGAAATGAATGGGAACCCCCAAAGGAGATGAATGGGAACCCCTCGAGATGCCTGGGCTGAGGCATCAGCAACATCTGAAATGGAAGGCTGCTGCTTTCAATGGGCTGGTGGGAGCCTGGCAAGAATTATATCTTTTTAATGATTTTTTCCCAAGGGATAACCATATGGGAATTATAGCTCGAATGTAGTACAGCTAATTTAAAGGACAGGACTTTACTTAAAATATATGAGATCATAACTCAGGAGTTGTGTCTTCACTGGTGGTTGGATCTGAACTAATGATTTGTTGGTAGTAATTTAAAAAAAAAAGAAGTGAATCTCTAAGGTGTCTAAGGTGGTAACGTGGGAAAAGAGTTAAAACACAGAGCATGCTAAACTAAAATATTATCCCTATAAAAATTTTTTAATCAAGTAGCCACTGTAAATCTGCATGAGAACATGCTGCATAGGCATTTCAGTGGCTTTCTGCATGACTGAGAAGTTAAAAAAATGTCTCTTACTTGAGATATTACAGAGCTGCAGCTTTTGTTTTGTTGGACCCTGAGAGCCCTGATCCCCACAAATATTAACTGAGGGAGATTTCACCACAGCTCTAAGACCTACATTCTTTTCTTCCACCATAGTCTCAGTTACTAGGTTTTGATTTTTCAGATTCTTTATGTCTCCTACTTCCTATCATAATATAGATATGTAACTGTCATGGTTTCATGATTTTCGGTTATTGGTACTCCACATCATAACATCATGTAGTGAATGTACCTGGTTCTCAGAAGAGAAGGACTACGACATTCCCCACGGCACTTTGCTCCTCTGTTACCATTTTCCAGCCGGAGGGAAAAGATAAAAGCTCACAGTATAAAAAACTTGCAGATCACGAGACCTCGTCCCTTTTTCCGCCGTCTCTCATCTTGGCAGCACCTCGCTCTCCAGCCGTCTTATCATCAGTAGAAGAGTAAGGCCTACCTTGATTTTGGGACATTCTCTCTCTCTGTATTGGATTTATCAGCTTAAATTGTAATTATATTGTATTATAGTGTGTTGTTTTGCATTCCGATATCTTATTTAGTAAATTAGTTTGTTTCTCCTCAGATTGTTGCCGCTGTTCTTTGCTCTCAGGGCCATCTCCTTACCCTTTTCCCCTTTTCCCCTTTTCCCGGGGCGTGGGCCCGTGGGTCCCCCGTCCCCTTCGTCACAGAACCGGGCCAAACGCCCGTAAACCGTTGACAGTAACACATACAATTGTACTTGTACAGCCAGCAAAAAAGAACCCTGATACTTGAGTGCCTGTGACAAAAATAAGGTGATTAAACACTTTGGGATAAGTGCCTGTCAGGGACACCCCAAACCGATTTTCTCAGGGTATTGTTTTATTTTGTGCTGTTAGATCTAGCTGAAAGAAAACAGTCTTTGTTTCTTAAGACTTTGTTTCCTTCCACTATTTCTTTCCCAGCTAAGCCACAGATTGTAATCCTGTTTGTCATCAGAAGCTGTGTGGGAATTATGATATGATGCCGTTCTCACTGATGGCCAAACTCATTTTGACATAGGAACACAGGCAACCACATTGTGTAATCTCTTTCCTCAGTTTATATGATACAGAGTTGGCCCTAAGGTATCAAATGGGATAGAGTAAAACATTCAGTTCTCAAATACAGAAAAGAAAGAAAACACAATGTTCCAGGCATAAGAAATATAATCTTAAATTGGTCTGCTTCTATCAGACATTTTCAGAAAGTGTTAGCATCCATTACTTACGGAAAAACACTTTATTCATCAGGCTCAGGGTGTTCCAATGTCTTCTGGAAGGCTCTCCAGACCTGGAGAAAGTTAGAGATTACAAATTAAAATTTGGTCCCAGGCTGCTTCCTGCATAATGACTGCACAAACTGTCCTATGGAAGGACATGGTCCAAGGTGGAGTGGGGGATGTGCTGGCGCTGCTCATCCCAGAGTGGCTCATAGCAGTGCAAGGGGACCTGGGAACTCAGTGGGTGCCCAGGTGTAGACTTGGTATGATCTGTTCTCATGTCAAGGTGTAACTTTTGTATTGATATCCCTTCATCATTAAGAAATCTTGATCATATTCAGCCCCAACCACTGTTTCCTTCCACTGCTCTTTTGTCTGATCAGTATTGGCAAAGGCAGTGAAATCTAGTTCCTGAACGTTTGCACCTAATCTTGATCTGTTAAAGATTTGGAAAGAAAATGTCATGGTTTTGTGGTCTGTCATTGGTATTGCACACCATAACATCACTACTGATTTTTTCTTATAGATACAGAACATCTCTATCACAAAGGAGAGTTTTTAAGAGAAAAAAATATACAGGGTACCATCAGGTGCAACAAAACGATCTGCAGATTTCCTGATACATTTTTATGCACCTGGAATAAGGAATGTACTTTCAATCTATTTTTATTTTACATTACAGAAATATACAGCCTAAGAATAATACTATACAAAATCTCCTTGCATTATGAGAGAACATGAAGCTCATCCTCTAATAAACCCTCACCTTGGGAGTCCCCACAGATGCTGCACAACACAAAGGCAGGCTGCCTCTGTACCAGAAAGTAATCCCACCTGAAACTTTGCTTAGATCTGTGCAGACGAAGGTACAGCCAGCTCTGCTCAGTGAATTGTAGAGGTTATAAAAACCTTGAGAGATTTATAGCAAGGAACAGAAAAATGAAAGGTTTCATGCTAGCAACAGAGATATTGAGGGGAGAGATGCAGGCAGCACACTCTCAGCTTCTTTCCCATGCTGATCTCTGGAGAAGAGGCAAGTCATCTTGTTACTAGAGAAATGCCAACAGTCAGAGCTTGAAATTGGAGATTATCAATTGTGCAGAAAGAAATGGAGTATGTGGATGGTGAGGGAGAAGAAAATCAGGTAGAATTGGTGCTGAGAGCCACCTCATCAGTGGCAGGATCAGCAAAGGAAGTTCTCAAGAAGGAAAAAAGAAGGCATGGGAAACACTTCTGTAGAAGGAAGCCTTTGAGGCAAAGAGAAAAGAGAGACATATATGAGTTACAAAGCACATTTTAACCAAATTGGTGGATGAGGACCTTGAGAACAGCATGTCTTTCCTCCTCTCAGGACAGCCACATCAGTAGAAATAAATCACACTCACACATTTGACAGCAGCCTCCTGACGAGGACAGCAGATGCAGGTCCTATGTGGACAGGAGGTGGATTCCCTGTGGCCGTGTCCTCTTCTGCCAGCCCTTCACCTCTGCTCCCTCTCTGGTCACACCTCCACCAGGTTTTCCTGTGTGTCCCTTTCCTTACACCCTTTCCCCATCTGACGTAGCTAATGCTGCTGAGAGGGTGTGCACTCCCACTATCCTCTTGTCTATCTCTGCAGATTTGGAAGACGGGGAGATGCTTTTCTCTATCTTATGATGAGTGAGTCTTGAAATGCTTTCCTGGACAGCAGAAAACATGTCCTTTGTTATAGACCTTCCTCCTCCCCAACAGGATGGCCTGTTAGCTCCCAATTAGTCTATTTTCTGGGGAGACTGAAGGCATAAGTTTCAGTTCTTCCAGCCCAAGATCACAGGAAAACAGACACCTCCTGGGCCAGAGCTCAGCTGAGATCTCCCAGCTGCTTTCTAACCACCCCTTCTATCTGGCAGAAAAATGCTGATAAAAGGTACATGTCCCATGGGAGTATGTGGTCCACTGTACATAATCCCTGAAGTTAGCCCTCCAAATAAAGTGCTTTGTTCTCATGCTCCGCTCAATGCACACGACTCCAAGAACATAAATAGGAAGTTCCTGTGCATATTACATCCACAGCATTTCTGACTGTAGTACAGTTTGGCTTTTTGGAAGGCTGGTAGGGCATGCAAATGTGAAAGGAACTGATCCTGATGGTAACGATAAAGACAATCAAGTAAAACAAAGGCATGCTTGGTGTTTAGCTCATGTTCCCTGAGACAACAGCCTGAGGATGGAAGGGAGCAAAGGAAAAGTGATGGATGAGAGTAGGACTCATAAGAGGAAACAAACATAACTGCAAACAAAGAAATGAAGTAATAGCAAGCCTACAAAGCGTGCAGTGACTTCCTGCAGAACCTACACAGCATACCGCTTACAGAGATCAAGAAGGCTTGTTGATGAGTATAGGTATATTTGTAAACAAGGTGCAGTCTGCAGTCAACAAAAGGGTGAGGATTAAATGAACTTGACTAAAAGAAACATTAATTGGGTCAGCCAATCTTTGAGCACACATAGAACTTCAAGGATTTATTTAAACAATATCCCCATCCTATATTTCAAAGGATAATTAGTTGTGGGTGCAAGCATTTTCAGATTTTGCAATGCAAAAATAGACATTTAACATTAGGACAAAAACCGACAAGCATGAAAACTCAATGACTGGACCTATTTTTGTTCTTGTTGCATTCAGTTTGAATGAAATAGAAATAATAAAAAGTATCAAGGCAAGTAACCAGGCTTAGGTTTAATGTTTTTCAGTGCAAATGAATAAAGATGCCTTGGTTTCCTCTTACAGGGAATTTAGAAATTCAGCTTTCCCTTTCTACATCATAATAAAAGGTTATCAATAAATAAATAAATTTAATCATAAAATGAATATATATTTAATGATTTTTATTTTCTATTTTATCATACTCTTTCTCCACCAAGTTTAAACATGGTTTAATTCAAAAGTGAAATGAGATTAAAATTAGTGAACTACTGGTTGCCTCAAACACAGAAAATCACATGGCATTTCTGCATTCTAATGGACAATTCATGATAGTTCTTCTGTGCTCCCACCTGCCAACATCAAACAGCATTCAGCAATGAAAAACAAACCAAACAGTCCAGTAACAACAAATAGAAAATGAAATCTGAGTAGAGTGTTACGCAGCCCTTTTGATAGGGAGAGAGGTCTATGGGGAGAGAGTAACCAAGGGATTTGCCTGGTACAGTGAAGTGCTCATACAGCCACCCAAAACGTATGCGAAACACCAGAATGCCATTGTTGGCTATTATTGATCTACGTACAAGCCCATGTGTAACCATGCACATGCCTCTGGTCTTGTGCCTTTCAGATACCTGCATGGAATATAGGTACAAATTTGGACAAAACTAATTCTGGCCGCTCCTGTGTAGAGCAAGGCTGTTAAAACTATTATCTGATCTACTCCATGTCACTGGAGAATATCTGCAGATTTAATTTCTAGTTACTTTTAGAGGGGAAGGATTCTTTTTTTTTTTGTTTTCTTAAAAAAAACTAGCATGATGATTTAGAGGCTTCCCAGCATGTTTCCTTCCCTTCCTCATCCCAAATAAACCACTTCACATATGTGTGCAAAAGACTCCACTGGTGGGATACAGAACAGCAGAGGAAAATTATCTTCCCAAGTGAGAAGTGTGATTAACACTTGTTAGAAAACCTTTCAGGACCATTTGCAGAAATAGCTTAGGTTGTGTTGTTTGTGTTAGCTCTCCAAACCGTTCCCAGGCTGAGACCAGATCTCCGTGTTTCCTCAAGCGTGAGGGGAAGTGTTAATGTTTACTGAGCCAGAATGCTGTTGCTTAAGGATCTCAATTAAGTTTATCATTCCTGGCTTATGGTGCCTCAGGACAAGGCACGGAATGCACTGAGCCTCCGGAAGAAGGCAGATAAGCATAGCACCATTTTCCAACTTTTCTGAGTAAAGACTGCAGAAAGAGAAAGTATTTGTCAGAAAACTTTTGCTGTTAATGTTTTTCTTACCAAATTCTTACTGTAACAGAAGAATGTGAAAGTGGAAATAATTGACTTGCGCACTGAAAGGCATGTATTGCATCTGAGTTAAAGACAGGGAACTGCTGTTCTTCATGCAATTGAGGATCATTTGATATTCATGTTATTTTCCACTTGCAAATCAATGCCCCTGGGATATGATAACTTAGCTGGAACTGTTCATCTTGAAATTAACAAGTGGAATCCAGCCCAGTAATTAAAGCTTAGTACCTGTTTGGTAGCACTAGAGAAAATCATCCCCTGGTTTTCCTTCCAGCTCCTTGGTGCCTTTGGTCAGAGCATGAGGGCAGAGCCAAGCAGGGAAGGCCAACCCTCTGTGGGGTCAGTGAAGGGTGCTGGGGAGCAGAGAAAGCACCGCTCCTCACTCTGACTTCCCCAGTCAGACAGATCCCCACATGATCCTTTTTAATACTCTCTGACATATCTGCCTTATCTCTGTCTGATCCTTTCAAACATCTCTATGGTTTTTGGTCTCTATGGCACCCTCTGGCAGTGAATTTCTCAGTTTAATTATATCTTGTATGGAAAAGCATCTTCTGTTAATTTTAAACCTGCCTCGTGGCAATTTTACATGATGTTCCTAGAGATCAGATTATGAGAAATAGTTGTTTATTCTCTCTGTATCACTAACAATTTACAGATACCTAATAGAATTATAGAGTTATGTATGTCACTTTTTCTTTTAAATTGGACAATGCTGTAATGTTTACTTCCCGCATCTAGATGCCGTTTCCACACTGTTAACATAAATGCTGCCTTCCTGTGTCTTTTCTTGTTACATTGCATCCATTTTCGTGACAGTGGAACAATATTCCATGCAACACTCAACACAGTTTCACCGTAGGCTCACAAGGTGGTATAATGATGGCTTTTGTTTAATTTTGATTTCTGCACTTTAATAAGTGTTTGAAACCTAATACAATGCCCAGTACATTGGCAAAGTGTCACTTGCACCTGTATAAGCCATGCTTACTTCCTCAAATCTAAGTCATTTACCTTTACTTTATCCTTTTATGATTCCCTCCATTTGATTTTGACTGGCTTCCTCATTTGTAAGCAGCTCCCTTCTTGAACTCAGAGGTGCTGTCGTTATTTGTCTGCGAGTGTTTGAGTGAGGTTGTGTGTTGGTGCCTTTTTCCTCTTTGCAGGGATGCTGGATGTGAATACCATAGGATCACCACTGCAGTTTTTCCTCCAGTCATACATGGAAATAGCTCCTGCAGACTGCTCAGGACTAAATCTGGAGTGGCTTTGTCTCTTGCGGGATATCTGACTGGTTGGGCCAAGATGTAGTTATTTATGGATGCCCCATCCCTGGAGGAGCTCAAGGCCAGGTTGGATGTGGCCCTGGGCAGCCTAAGCTGGTGGGGGTCAACCCTACCCATGGCAGGGTGTGGAACTGGGTGGGCTTATTAAGGTTCCTTCCAACCCAAGCCATTCTATGATTCTATTATTTGAATCCATTCTCATATGCCCAATTTTATTTGCAACGTATGCACTAATCTTTGTTGATTCCTATCCGGATTTTGTCATTTTCTCTCATGTATGCAGTGTTTCTGCTGTGATTCTGTAGATGATGAGTCATTCCAGCTTGCGTGCTCTTCAGCACCTGTCATCTTTTCATCAGTCTTTCATTTAAAATCTCTCCTATGCTCTTTTTTTAACCTCAAGTGCTAGCAGACTCATCCCACTCCACATTTAAAGTTGTGTTTTTCATCCATTCCATGTTTGCCTTTATCTTGTTTGCTGGAATACTGGATTATGGAAACAAAAACTCTTAAACTCAATACTGGAGATGTCCAGAGAAAAGAAACCTTAATTGATGAATATGAATGTGTGCAATGTCTTAATGGGAAGATCAGTCATAGAAGTCCAACTCAGGAAAAGAACAGAGACATGGACTGAGTCTGTCCATCTCACAGGCACAGTGAGACTTCAGCCGGGAGGAAGTGCAAAAATTGTTTGCGCATAATTTATGAAAAATAGAGAGGTGTGATTTTAAGCAAACAAACAAAAATTCAGGTATTTCTCAGACTGTCCATGGGCCTATTGCCAACATAAGGAAACATGCACATGCATGAACTGAAATTAATATTTTTAAGTAAATAATTTATTGAAAATTCTGTTCCTGTCTCCACTCTTCAGTGAAGTGTGCTATTAAGTGGAGGTAATTTTTCATGTCCATGCAATGAAGCCATTCCTCTTGCTGTCAAAGGGTGTGCATATGCAGCAGAGAGGCTAAGGATCAAGACAGATGCAGGAACACACCATGCATCCTCCTCCTCATGGAACGTTGTCCAGAAAGTTCACACCACAATCACTTTCAGTCCTGATGGCCATACAGGTTTCTCTTGCTACTTGTGAGAATCTCATGTCTATACAAAGCCCATGACTGCAACCAGGCTGGTCCTCCCCTGCTCTTTCTTCATCATCAACCACTACATAGACCCACCACAAGCACCTAGAGAGGTGATGATTTTCTGCGCCGTAAAATCATAGAATCACAGAATGGCTTATCTTGGGAGAAATCTCAAAGACTACTCAATTCCAACCCTCTGCTGTGCTCAGGGCTACCCCCCACGAGCTCAGGCTGCCCAGGGCCCCATGCAACCCAGCCTTGAGCACCTCCAGGAATGGGGCACCCACAGCTCTCTGGGCAGCTGTGGCAGTGCCTCACCACCCTCTGAGTAAAGAATTTCTTCCTTACACCTAATCTAAATTTCCCTTCCTTTGGTTTAAAGCCATTCCTCCCTGTCCTATCACTATTAAACTGTGTAAGAAGTCCATCCCCCTTCTTGCTTATAAGCTCCCTTCAAGTAATATGAACTCAGTGAGGTCTCCCTGGAGCCTTCTTTTCTCCATCCTAGTGCTGAGGTAAATATGAGCAGCTGCTTTGGCAGAATGTTCCTGGAGTTCCCCATCTCATTGCACTGCAGCATAGGCACCTTGTATGAGAGGGAGGATGAAGCTTGGTCAAGCCAATAGTCCCCAGGATTATTACCTCCCCCAAAATAAATTTGGAATTCTCCAGAAGATTAAAGCTGTTAGTATTCTGTTAGTATTCATGACATGATGAACGAGAGCGAGGAATCAAAGTCTGTGTGGAACTCCCTATGCGTGCATCCAGAACCCCCTGGGTATTTTATATATAAATGTTGATTACAATTATAGTGCTAGAATATTGTTATCTGCCAAAGAGTCTGTCTTGCACCTGCTCTCCTACCATGGGAAGAGAGCAGTGAGTGAGAACAGAGATAGCAGCAGGAAAGGAAAAAGAAACAGCAACCAACGCTTCAGAAAATGCTCCATCAGTTTTCTTCAAATAAATTATTTCTTGGCCTCAGTGTGGGGAAAAACAAACATGATTCCTCTCTGTTTCTCTACCCATGGATATGAACAGCTCCTCTGCTCTCTGAAGAAGTTCTGGGGGAGGATGTGACCTTAGAAACTGGGGTTTTCTCTGCACAGATTGGGCAGTGCCAACATGGGCTCTTTCCCTCCTGCTCATAGGAATGCATTTCTTGGTGGTGGGGCAGCAGCTGGAAGCTGACACGACCCCTCTGGAGCTCAAAAGTAAAATCACTGCAGGTTTCAGAGGGAGCCAGGGCAGGCTTTAATACTGCATTTCCTTTTGAGGACATAAAATCCCCTTTAAATTGCTAGGTTGGTGTCAATCAGCACAAGATTTTTTTTTCTGATAAAAGCAGAAAAAGCACCAGGAAATGAAGCCTCCCACCTACACTGCAGTTATTACATAGCCCTAGTTGTCAGTCGTGGCTAATATAGGTTAAAAATCAAAGACAGCAACTGTTTCAGTTACGTGCTTGACAACATGTATGTAAGAGTTGCTTTAATACGGTTCACTTGGTATTTGCACAAATTAGCCCAGCACTTCCTATTCATGCCATCTGAATCCTCTCTAAGGAAATCAGTGAATACATAAAACAGATGTTAAATATACATGCTTAAATGTATTTAAAATACATCAGACAAACAGCTGTTTAATTGGTAGGCATTTCAAACCATATTTTACTACAGGGTATTTGCCTGATGCCAGTGTCACATACAATATGAGAGATTTCTTGCAGTGCTGAGATAATGAATACCCAAGGTAACCATTTCCGTGAGGAGATCTGCATTTTGGCTGGAAAACTGAAAATTCTGAAAATTCTTTGCATTTTAATTTTTTTCTTCTTAATAAGAGCATCACTTAAATATATATATATAAACACTAGTCAAAAACTTAGGTACTCAGAAAGAGATATCTGACAAGGTTTGTAGTTTTTATGTGTCGGTTTCCAACTTGGTCATATTTATTCAGGTAGAAGTGCACTTAAAATGTACTGCGTATATATATATATATATAAGTATATGTATATATACTCTGTGAGGTTAAGTAAAAGTAACTGGCGAAACTTTGCAATGTCTAGTACAGAAGTGAAGTATTTAAACAAGAAAAAAAGATTGATCCAAGCTGTTATTTGGGGTAAAGAACTAGTTTAAGAAGACAGCAGGTAAAAGTAATGGAAAAATTTTAGACTTCTTTTACTTATGCTGCAATAAGGCTTGGAGGCCAGAGAGAGACTCTGCTGACTAACAGAATGATAATTGTTGGGAGTCTTCTGCTCCACAGAGCAAAGCCACCCCAGTAATTTGGCAAGAGGAATCTGCAGAATTCTTACAGAGTACTCGTGAAAAAAAGCCCAACAGGAGAAAATTTAAAAGGTGAGACAAGAAAATTCACAATAATGTGATATCACACTGATTTGCAATTGCATATTTTGTATTATGAATGCTGGAATGTACAAGAACGCAGTGTGTGATAACTGACCATGACTACATTTCAAAGAGGAAAGAAATCAATAAAATGTTGAGCAGAGGAAGCTGATAAAAACATGGAGGATGCAGCTTTAAAAACTCTTCCATAATGATCTTCAGGTTCTTTAAAAATGACAAATCTATGCTGTCATCTAGTTTGCAGTAATCTGAATATATGTGTTCCTATCAACAGCAACCATTGCACCTCATAGTTTATCACTGGATATCAAGTATACTGAATATTGTGATGTATTTTATCTTGAATATGTTAACATCTTGAATATTAAGTCAGGGCATATAAACACATGCTCAGAAGCGTTTAAGAGAAATTGAAAAGGAGATCTTACACAAAATCTCCAGATGGGATGAAACAAAGATACATGTTCACACTCCCAAGCAATTTTGTGCCAAAAGAAACCATTATTAAGACTGTGACAGCAAGCACCAGAAAGTTAGAAAAATGCCAGAATCATGGTTGTCTGCACAACTTAAATTCAGTTCATGTGTGCATATGCAGCATGGCAGTTTCAATGGCATCAACATATTCTGTTTTTCACAAGTCCCTTTACTCTCAGTGCCCAGAGGAGGTGATGACTATTCGTTGAATTACTGTTCAAAATATTGTTTGCTCTCTGTACAGTCTGTACACTCAGACATTTTTCTTGCACAGCAAAAGGTTACAGACAGGATTTCAGAATGCTGCTCTGACAAATTTCCCCAAGAGTTTTCTGCATGCCAGTAACTGTAGTGGCTGTGTGGACTAATGAACAGGCTTCCCAGAGCTTTTAGGGATTGTTCAGTGCATTCCTAGCATTCCCATTTTATACATGGGCAACTAAGGACACACACTAGTGTTAAAAAGGCTCTTTAAGCCTCTCTGGCCAATTTGAGATAGCTATGATCTCATTTTTACATAGTTTTGCATAGCACTGCATTTCAGGCATGATTCTTATTCATTTCAGCAGCAGTCTTGAGCCTCACACCCATTGTGTCCAAGCTATTTAGGGCACAAAAATTACAAGAAGGGATTTGCACTTACAAACCCTGGGGGACCTGAACTGAAACATTTCTACAAATCACATTGCGGACTCTCGTCTCAGACACAAAAATACATCATTAGGATTTATACTACCTAGTGTGAGGCCTCTAAAAGATATTTTCAAGCTCATCTAGTCACTTCCAATCTAAACTAATCATTTTTTTAGAATCAGTAGAGAGACAGAGTCTGTGCCAGAGAGCTCATCAGCTTGCCTGCCCTGTACATTTTAAGCACCCTAGACATCTCCTCTCAGGATGAAATACATTTAACACTGAAGGCAGCCTAAATAAATCATCATCTTAGGCTTGGATGACCAGCCCTTGAACAATGAGCTTAGATGAGACTTGATTAACAAGTGAACCGCTAATAAATTTTCTTCATTGAAAGTTTCAGGATTTTTGAATAATTGACTTTGTATCAGATAATGCTACACAAGCACCTAGGCGGGAAAACTTCGGGTGCAAAATGCAGGTGGTAGCTATTTTAGTAACTGTTAGTGGTACCAACCTGCAGCCTCCCTAGAAGGTGAAGCAGACCTTGCCCACAGGTTTCACAGGCTTTGCCAGGGTAGGGACCTCACTTGCCCCTTCCCTCCTTCTTTTCTCCCATTTGTACCCATCTGGGACTTGGACTCAGCCTCCCTCCTCAAACATGACCTATCCCCAAGCTACTCTCTTCAGCATCTACTGGAGCTGATTCCTGCAGGATACCTTCCCAGGACTTCAGCTCCTTGGTCAGCCAGCTGCAAAGTCCCTTATGAATTCAAGTCTATCAACCCTATTGTTCCAGCATCTGATTGTCCTTCTGCAGGTGGGACTGAGGTTGGCGTGAGGGGAAGAAGTGAGATGGCCTTAAAGCAAGCCCAGATGCTCTTCCCAAAACCTGTCTCTGAACAGGTTCTCCTATTTAGTAATGCTGCTGTGAGGGAGGCCATCGTATGGGAAACACTGTAGGAAGAATCAGACAGTCAGCAGGGCCACCATTACCAAAGTGGTTACGTTCTTCTATGTGAGGGGCAGGTCTGCCATGAAACCCATGAGTGTCAGCTGCCATAGCAGGTATGGAGAGGATCTCCATGAGTACACGAGGCCTTTGGAGTTAGCACAGATCTCACGGGTTGAAATGTATTCAGCTACATCTGCCCATATTCTAAGCCACCAGTCTGCCCAGGTAACCAGGTCTTGTGTCCTCCAGCTTCTCCCATGCCTAGCTGGGGCTGTGATGGGTCTTCTACTGAGTTTATTAAAACTCTCCGCTGTTTCCCCTTTACATCATTTCTAGTGCTGGTTCTCAATACCCGACAAACCCCAGCCTTATCCTCACCTCTCAGTTACTGTCTGTCACCAAAGCACTTGCCCACTTCTCTCCTCCCTCCTCCTCCCCCTCCTGCCACACTCATCTTGCTCCAGCCTGTGTTTGGGTTATTTAAAGGAAGAGAACAAAAGAAAATAAAGAAGCTCTGAATCTGGATAACTCACCCCAAAATCTACCCAGTCTCCAGCAACACAAAGCTGACGCTGCAAGGAGAGTCCTGGTCTGTTCTGGGTGAGACAAGCCCCAGCCAGATGTAATTCTTCAAATAATTAAGTAATTAAATTCTTCAAAGTGTTTTCAGTGGGCAACTCAATTAAAATTTTATAGACTTGGAAACAGGCCAAATTTCAGTGGATTTTCAGACAAAATTCAAAAGTCCTAATGCAATGGCAACCTTCATAGTCCAAAGTAGTAATAGTTTAACTAACACCTCCAAAAAAGGCACTAGATGTTTTTAATGTTGGATGATCGTGTTTCTGCCATTTCTCCCTCATTCTTGGGAATGGCTCAGTGGTTTGAGCTGTCTTATTTTGATTGCAGTTTTCTCTCAAACTAAGCCTGAATAAACCTATTGTGTAAAAATATAGTCCAAATAGGACTTGAAGAGCTATAAGCAATGGAAAATGTGATTTTTAAGGGAACTGACAGACAGTCTTAAAAGTGATACCAATATTTATTCTCCAGTACTTCTGCTGTTTATGTGCCTCTTAACTGGAATGGGCAGGCTACTGCCAGCTCACACAGAGAGCCCTATATTCCTTGTGTTCAGTGCTAGCAGTTATGACTGTGAGCAAGCAATTAAGAAATATGGAAATTTAGCCATGATGGGATTTGCATTCTCATGACACCAGTTGCCAGAAGCCACTCTTCCCGGTGGGGAAGAACCATGGGACTGTGTCAGGACTTATCTCCAGGCACCTGTGTGAAGGCTCTGTCACCAACAGTGCAGCCCAGAACATTGCATGTACTCCTCAGGGTTGGCACTGCTATCTTTAGGACTCACGTTGCCCGTCTCAGGTGCTTGTTTCCCAAAGGCATGGCTGTTTCATTCATTCCTTCCTGACGGGGGTTAAACCCTGACTTATCTCCATCCAAAATGTAGTGGTATGCACCCTGTTTGAGGGCTGATGCTGTGTTGGTGCCTTAGAGATACAGAGGAAATTGAAAAACACCCTCTCTGTTTCCATGAATATCTTTGTAGCCAGGGAGGCAACAAATCTGTAGAAACACTGAATTCAACAGTGCATTGTGAGAGGAGAGATGACACTGCTAGGGTCTCTATTACCAGTTGGAGGAGTCAGACCAGGACACGCAATGATTATCTAATTTCTTCTTCTTTTCTGTCAATAGCTGTTGAGCTAGATTAACTGCATCTCATTTGGCTGCCTCTCATTTCTCTTTAGAGGTGAGAGGACAAATCTTGCTGCTGCCACACTGCAGCGCAGAGAGCTCTGACTGCAGCAAGCACTGTGGCATTGTGCTGCACTGTGCTAAGTGTGCCAAACACTTCTGCTGAGCTCCAGCATTAGTGACATATCAGCGTCTCATTAACTTCCATTCTGTTAAAAGAAACGGCAAGATTGGTGTTCAGCACTGAGGCCTTCGTTTCTTATCTACGTGGAATGTGAAGTGCTCATAACTCGACAGCAAATGATATTCATCCTTCAAAAAAGTTCCCTGCACTCAGTAGCTGATCCCGTTACACATTATTAGCCCCTTAGTGTGTCACTTTCCCATAGGGATACATTATCCTTTACCATTTGCTAGCATGGGCTTGGGAGTGGAGTGCAATGGGGGAGGGAAAGGAGGGAACCAACCTGCTGTGTGAATCACACCTTGCCACATGTGTGTGGGGGGCCTCCAGTAGGTGCACATGTGCTACAAACACAAATATGTTCCTTTTTCCCCAGCAGATACCAATCACCACCCCAACATTCTTACATGTGCGCGCTCCCACAGGGAAACCTTTCAGTCCAGCCACACAGAAGAAGGGGAAGAACCATTTTCTTCATGAAATGAAATAAAGACACTTAATTCTATTGCATCCCAGTCCAAACCCAAAGAGATGGGGAGAACACGGGTGGATGTCTCCCCAAATAAGGATGTCTCCTTGAAAGAGGAGTTTGTGTTTGCTGCCTCCAGCTAATAATGGTGAGGACAGAGAGGCTGGTAAAACCAGTAAAAAAAAAAAACAGTAAAACCTGTGCTACTATTTGTTCTTTACAAACTAATGCTTTACTTTCAAATTACAGTAGAAAAAAATTATCAGTTAATAGACCAAAAGTAAATAAATGGCATATACATATATGGTATATAACTATATGCAAACAGTAAGCATGCATTTCGTTTTCAAAATCCAATCCTGAAGTTTAGTCAAAATGGGAAATATCAAGAAAGAAGGTTATTGAATACTCGAGATCAAATGTTGTCTGTTCATCATAGCTCCCTCAGCCCAGTCTCAGTAAGCAGAGTTTTGACTCTTCCTTTCTCACTAAGCAAAGTTCTGAGCAGATCAAGCCCATTTTCTCTCTATATAAACTCATGATTTACTAATAAATAAGAGCTATCTCTGCCTTCAGAGGGGCTGACATGAAGCCAGCTGAGTGTTCTCTGTCCAGATATTCCCATGTCCAAGTGTGATTAGCACCACTTTGTCAAATGTAGCTCTAAGCCATTTGTGAACACCTTCTTTGTTTGTAGTAGCACGCTCAAACCTGCACAGGCCTCTGTGTTTGCTCTTCTGTCTATCCTATTAACAGTGCATCACATTTCAAGATGTCATACGGCAGAGAACCACAAAAATGCTTTTAATCAATTTAAAGCAAACCAAGGTAATTATTTTTGCTCTGGATACACAATCCTTGGTACACCAACCACGATATACACATTCTGAGAAAGCTAAATTGTGTATCAAGTTCTCCTGCTGTAAATCCAGAATTACCATGCAAGACTTCTTTAGACCACATTTGAAATTGTTCAACTGTAATTATACCATGATACCTATAACAATTAAACTGTGGCTAAGCACAATTGAACCCTGTGAGTTTTCAGGTATTATCTGCTTGGAAAGTGTTAATAAAATATATCCATGATCTTGAGAGGTATTTTCAAGTAGTTGAGAACTGATGAGATGCCTGGCTAATTGTATTACTGTATAAGAGAGTAAATAAAATCATACATCATCATTTTTTTCCTGTTTTAATTCCACTATAATATTTACAGCATAATGTGTCATTTCCTTACTCCCCGGTTTCCTTTACTACAGTCTATTTAGTTATACATGTACAACCAAGAAAATCCCTCAGTTCAGCACTCATATCTCTTTTGAAAGGTGAAAAACAATAAATTAAGAAGTAAGGTACAGAAAGGAGAATGCTGTTTTAACTGGAAGAAGCAAGAATGCATGGGGAAACTGCCTGTAGCAGTCTGAATGTTGAATTCACAACTATGCTTTCTGCTACTACATGGCATATATATTTCAAGGTCAGCTAGAATTTGGCAAAACATTATGTTCTCTTTTTTCATGGTGTCAGTGATAGTAAGTTATTATTGCAAATACAAACATTTATATTTCTGTCAATAAACAGGACTGCATTACTAACCTGAAAGGCCAAGAGAAGTCACGTGCGAAAATATGCAGGGAGCAACAGCTGTTAGCCATTATTTTCTCCTTATCCTCCCAACACCTCTGTGTCAGTTTGTTTTTAATGGGTAAATCACACTTTCTTCATGGGACATTTTCTCATTTGGGGAAGATACTTAAAAGAATTATGCAACAATTGAGGGCCACTGGCCAAAGATATTTGCTCTTAGTTACTCTTAGTGTACATGTTGAATCTCACTTTTATGCTTTATCAAACAAATAATGCTGATGTCAAGTTGTTACTCCTTTGTTGCTACTAATGTGATGATGCTTCTGCATTTCTTCTTTAACAACCAACCCAGCCTCTATTCTCCTCTTCTTGTACAGCCTGTGTTATCTTTCTCAAGAGAGAAATACCAACTACAGAAATGACTCTCACTTCATTTAGGCAAGAGAAGAATCTGCCATCAGACAGCTTTTAAACATCTGTTCTACACTTTACTGCATTTGACAAAGTTTCACAGAAGCCCTTTGGAAACTGAAGAAAAATAGATACAATCTTGCTTATGATCAAATTCACCTTACTGTGCTAGCTGCTTTGCTGTCATCTCAATTTCTTCTAATTGTAAAGTGAATATTTACCAGCAATCTGAGCCTTTTGCTCACTCTGGTTTTAATCAGTCCAACTCTAGGCCACAGTGAAAATGAGATCATAGAATGGTTTGGGCTGGAAAGGACCTTTAAGATCATGTAGTTCCAACCATCCTGCTTAGGCAGGGATACCTCCTTCTAGACCAGGTTGCTCACAGCCCCATCCAGCCTGGCCTTGAACGCTTCCAGGGAGGGGGCATTTACAGCCTCGCTGGGCAACCTGTTCCAGTGCCTCACCACCCTCACAGTAAAGAATTCCTTCCTAATATCTTGTCTAAATACCCTCTTCCAGTTTAAAACCATTTCCCTTCATTTCCCTTCATCCTGTCACGACATGCCCTTATAAAAAGTCCCTCCCCAGCTTTCCTGTAGGTCCCCTTCAGGTACTGGAAGGCTGCTATAAGGTGCACCTGGAGCCTTCTCCTCTCCAGGCTGAAGAGCCCCAGTTCTCTCACAGGGGAGGTGCTCCAGCCCTCTGATCATCTTCATGGCCCTCCGCTGAACCCACCCGAACAGCTTCATGTCCTTCTTGTGTTGGCGGCCCACATGGACAGCCACAAAGCACAGCAAAATTATTACATAAATTTTATTCTTTTTAACATTTGGCTTAACCCTAGTGTCCTATGAAGCCAAACTTTTCACTGTGAAATGCATTTTCCCTTAATTACATCTAAAGTCATAATCAATACCATGGATCTTCAATGAGCCAGTAAATGAACTGGGTCTGGATCTCTTTTCCAAATCTATGGCAGCTCAATCCTCCCAACCTGCCCAGCTCCCCAGGGCTGTCACTGCTACTGCGTATTGCCTCTTATATATGATCCCTACTGCTGCTCACGTGCGTGCATCACCAATTGCAGTCTCAGAAAGAAAGAAAAAAAGAGAGAGAGAGAAAAAATAATAATAGAAAGCAACCCCTTTTGTGCTCAGGTATGCAGTACGAGTTTGGCATAAAAAAAACACACATGGAGCAGCTGATGCTGGCAGTGGGATAAAACTCCAGAAGCACATGAAAAAGAGTAGAAGAAGGCACCTTTCCTCAGTAAGGATACCCTACCAAAATGCTGCTATGATAGTGAAGCCTTATCTCAAGAGGGAAGAAAACGTCACGGGGAGTGTATCAGCGAGACTATGTCAAGGATGTATCAGGGAAACAAGGATCCCTGCCCGTGTCACTGTCTCCATCACCCCAAGGCGGAATTCCCCTCTTCTTGCCTGAGCTCCGTACGCAGGCACCGCCCGGGGACCAGCGGACGCGTCTCTCCAGCAAAAGGCCGCTCCTGCGGAGGCGCTGCCGGGGCTGCCCAGTGCCCCCCCGCCCCGCTGCCTACTATGTATCTGCTGCGGCGCGCTTCGCATCGAGCCGCTGCATCTCCCCCCGGGCCGTTTGGGCCATACACGCGTCCACGCTCCGTGTTGACATAGCGGCGCATTCCCGCGGAGCCTTTTTGTTGACAGCGCTGACAAATGAGCCGGGGGAGGTGGGCTCCGCCGGCGGCGGCACCGCGGAGTATAAAAGCCGCCGAGCCCGGGGCGGGCGGCGTGAGGTGTGGTGTTGCGGCGGCCTCTGGCTGAGCGTAGTCCCGGCGGAGCATGGAGGTCGGACGGCTGCGTTGCGGCTGCCCGCACTCGGTGGCTCTGCTCCCGCGGAGCTGCGCCCGCGTCCCACGCGGCTCCGCACCCTTCGCCTCTCCCTCCTCTTCTTCATCCCCTCGCTGCTCCGTGCCCTTCTGGAGGCCGTGGACGGCTGGCCCCGCTGCGGTGAGTTGGGCTGGCGGGGGCGGCGGGGCCGCGGACTGTGGGCTGTGCGCCGGCCGCAGGGTGACCTCTGCTCTCTCGTCCCCAGGTGCGCAGCCCCCGCAGGCTGGCGGAGGCCTCTCGAAAGCTGGCGCAGTATGCCCACCCCGTGAGGTAAGTGGGGAGGGGAGGCGAGGGCTGAAGCAGCTCGGTACTCGTTGCTGTGCCCAGGGTTAAAGCAGGGAGCAGAGGGACAGTCCCTGTGGTGTTCTCCCAGTGCAGCACAGCCATGGGAGCAAGTGGCCAGAGCAGGGTGTGAGTGCTGCCAGCTCGTGTAACTGCTGCTGGAATTAATGGTTAGGGCAGGGATGCTACCTGCATTGTCACCTCTGAGGGAGCAATGAAGCAGCTCCTGTTGAATCTGTGGGAAAATCTGTATTCGGAAGCGCTAGTTGCAAGGTGCCAAATCTTATTGCATAAGGTGTTCTTCCTGGTGAGATGCAGCTTTCTCCCTAACCTAGGCTCTGCTCTGTCAAATGCAGGTCAAACCACATAAGCAGTTGCACTGGCTCACTGCCCTGACACTGTCCCTGTGTGTGAGTGAATGCTGCAGGGAACACTGGGAATGAGATGTTACAGAGCAAGTGTGCTTTGTGCTGCAAAGGAGGCAGTGTTCTATTAAACCATTGCCTAGAAAGCATTTTTGTACTTGCTAGAAAACCCTCTAGTTCTGTTCTTTAATGCACTTCTGTTATGAGCGGTCTGTAGTCAGCACTTAATTATTTTGCATTGTGCTAGTCTCTTAGCTCCTGGGATTTCCATTGTTTCTTGCAGCTACATCCAAATGGTAAGCAAGAAGATGTTAGTCGAAAAGGAGCGGAAACTGGAGCGGAAAGTTGTATATATTATATATATTGCAGTAACATTACTAGCTGATAGCTCTTGCTACACTATATCGTCAGCAATTTTCATGCTGATTCCTGGATACAACACAGACTACTTCAAAATCTAGACCTAGGTGGCATCTTCTGTAAGAAGTCAGTGGAGGATTCTACTTAGAAAGACAAGACTTTGATGGAATATCAAGGCCTGATAGAGGCTGTCATCATTCCTGATCAGTAATACTACTGATTTAACCTAAGTATTTTGAGAATGCTATTTGACACCCATTGTATATCCAAGGAACTGTTTCATTTAGAGCAGTGCTATTAGGGTTAGGTCCAAAGGAATACTGATAATGGGGTACCAGAGCGATAAGTTTCAGGCATGGATCCTGGGCTTTTGAGCAGTTTTGCTTCAGCACTGCATGTAAAGCACTATTTTCTCTCTTTAGCTGGAAATACAGAATCCAGAGAGTATTTTTCTACTTGCATGTTGAGATTAGTGTAGTCATTCTCCATGTGAGGAGAATGCTGTGGGAAGCTTGTCTAACAGAACATCACTGTTCCTTAATAGTCAGCCTTCAAGTAGCATGTGTAATAACAATAAGGAAACTTACTGTGTGCTTCTTTCAGACTATTTTGGCCCAAATCAAGGTGCTATGATTACTTATACCAGGAAGCTGAAGCACTTCTGAAAAACTTTCCCGTTCAAGCTACGATTTCCTTTTATGAGGACTCAGACAGTGAAGAGGATGAAGGTGAACTGGAACAAGATTCAAGAACGGAATCACACTGCTGATGGCAAGAAAGGCCGATCAAGGCTACTTCTAAGACTTAATTTAAACTTAATGTAAAATTGTATTATAGAATTTTTAAAGATAATTTATTTGTAAGTTATTCTTAATAAAAGTGGAATGTTTTGTAATTTTATCTGAGCCTTTGTTCTAGTCTTGCCTTGCTTCTGAGCAGGGAATGTACTGATTAGTAATTTTATTTTATTGTCTGAGGTCCTATATTTTGTAGACTGTAAACTTTGGTTTTAGGAGCAGAGAGCTGGATGCTTTGCTTTAAAAGGCTGTGGTTTTGTGGCTTCTTAAGCCTGAGAAAACAGGGAAAACCTTGCTTGGTGACTAAGCAGGCCCCATGTGGAAGCCTATCAAGGAATCATTCATCAAGGATTAGTTGTCTTCCAGGTACTCGAGTCTAACTTTGACTTGTTATAATAAATCAGTTTACTTTTGCCTTTTATTAAGGGTTTATCTTACATCATTTGTGAGCACAAATGTACGTGACATTGGGCTTACACGTCAAGGTAGCAGGGGGCTGGCTGCAGGGGAGCTCTCTGTGAGCAGAGCCCAGCGCTGCCCCGTATCAGATCTCCAGCTGCTTTGATGGGGACCTGCCGCTGCCACAGCTGAGCCGTGAGCGATGCTGGGAGAGGGGAGTGGGATATGAGAGAGAACAGCCCTGCAGGCACCGAAGTGAGGGCAGGAGGAGCTCCATGCGTGGAGCAGCAGTTCTCTGCAGCCCAGGAGTCTGCGGGCCCTGTGGTTTGGGGCAGTGCTGGGACACCTTCAGCCTGCAGGAAGGCCGCGTGGGACCGGTCGGGGAAGGCCGGCACCCCCCGGGAGGGACTCAGCAGCCTGTGACGGGCTGAGCCCGCCCACCGGGCCGCGCCTGCGCGCTGTGCCGGAGCGCTCCGCCCGCCCGCCGGGTGCAGGCCGGGCAGGCAGGATGCTGAACGTGCCGCCGCAGGCCTTCCCCGCGCCCGGCTCCCAGCAGCGGGTGGCCGCGGGCGGCCGCACCAAGGTAGGGCCCGCCTAGCCGCCTAGGGGACGGGGTTCGCTCGCAGCCGGCCCTGGGGCCGTCACGGCGCGGCCCTGCGGGGCTGTGGCAGCGGTCCGCGGCCGGCTGGGTTCGGGGCTGGGAGCGGGGCCGGAGCTGCGTCGTTACCAAACAACCGTACTTCTCCTTGTAGTGGGGCTCACAACGCTTCCTGTGCGGCCTTTCCACGTCGTCTCGCTTTTCTCCCGCAGCCTTTTCGGCTGTGCGCAACTTTAGTTTGCCTTTAAGTGTCCCTCGGAGTGTTCCTGTGGGCCTCACTTGGAAAGCGAGCTCAGTCGGTTTGGGACCCAAACTGTTGGAGTGAAGCAACACCCCCTGACTTGTGTTCATGTGTTCTTCAGTCTCCGCATTTCTGCTCTGTCTGCAGTGTTTTGAGTCCATGGTTCTTTCACTGTGTTCTCCACTGTCAGTATTTGGATCAAAGGGGCTCTCGTTCTGTGATGCCATTGGAAAGGAAGGTGCTAGAATTCTGTGAGACCTTGTTCTGCCCCTACCCTGTGAGCCAGTAGGTCACTCCCCTAGCTTTCCCTGGGTGAGACCTCCTGTTGCTGTGGGGTTTGCAGATAGTCTTTGTGAATGTTTGAGAATC
Source organism: Numida meleagris (assembly GCF_002078875.1). NCBI lineage: Eukaryota > Metazoa > Chordata > Aves > Galliformes > Numididae > Numida > Numida meleagris. The sequence continues at coordinate 77,680,936 of NC_034411.1, read as the reverse complement.
CTTTTGGCTGGGTTACAAAATAGGAAGCTTCCTTAAGCAGCTTTACTGCTGGGCAGGGCTCCCAAATGACAGTGAAGAATATGGGTTATTTCTTGTTTTGCCCCAGTCTTCCTTGGGAAGCTTAGAAAAAGATCGGCTCTTTCTCCCTTTAGATTTTAATAATGATCGTACATTTGTTATTTTCCAGGTTCCTTTAAAACCGGGAAGGAGTCTGATGGATTGGATTCGATTAACTAAAAGTGGAAAGGACCTGACTGGTTTAAAAGGGAGGCTAATTGAAGTGACTGAAGATGAACTTGCTAAGCACAACAAGAAGGAGGATTGCTGGATATGTATAAGAGGTTGGTTACTGTGATGTTGCTTCTGCACTTTTTGCCTAGCTTCCTTTCTGTACTTGAAACATGACAAAACAATAAACTACCACCACCAAAAATCCTCACCCCAAAACAATTTAGTGTGTCGTCTGTGTTTAGACCAGGTGTAATGTTGATGTAGTAGATACAACTTTGTTCAAGTTGGCAATTTTATTTAACAAAGCTGTTCTTTGCTGTCAAACTTTTCTCAACAGTCTTCAAAGTTGACGTACCTAAAACTTATTTTGTGTTAAAATAATAACAGATAAGAATGTTAGTTGACACTTCTGACAACAACATCTTAGCAAGAATGAGACATTAAAAATGCTGACATGTACTTAGAGTCTTCAGTCTTGGAGTGTGTATCATCCTTAGCAGCTGAAGATTTTTACTGATTGCTTTTAAAGCATCTAAAGTCATAAAAATATGTAAAGGTGTTACGTAGATTGTGTAGGGTGGACTCTGGAAAATGTGTGTATGTAAGCCCATGTACCACTTCATAAAATTTAGAAAGGTGAATGATAATTGCCATACAGATAAATCTTTGCCTATATCTAGCATAGCAAATATCTGTGGTAACTGACTTGTGCTGTTTGTTTATTATTACTTTTATGAAATTTTAACTTAAGTTGAAATTATTATATATTGTAAGATGGCAATGTGCTAAAGGTAGTTTGAAGCAATAGCCCTCGCTAGATGAATATTTTCAGTGCTGAAGATGAAGCTTCTAGTCTTACAGAAAACAGCAAAATACTTGTTTAGAGGCTAAAATATATTAATATATTAAAATATATTAATATTGCTTTGAATTTGTTATGAGATAATCTATTTTCACAGAAGTACTGTTAAGATCAGAGTGGCTAACGTGACCTGTATAGGAAGAGTGCTTTGTTTAAGGATAACTTTGATCTGATAGGGAATTAAACATAATGTCATTGCTGAATTCCAGCAAAATTAAGGAGTTCTTGACAAGGATGACTGTTTTGTTGAGTCAAAAAGGAGAATGAGAGTGAGCTTTTTGAGCAAAATAGTGGGATTGTTAATGCTCTGCATACTGCTCTTGCAGATACTAGCAAAACTGTAATGAGAGGAGAGCTAAAGAAAATTTATTTACAGTGGAGATCTGTTCATATACCTTTCAAAAAACCACATCTACTACTGCAGGCAGAATCACTGCTTATAAATACTTCTTTCTAATCTCTTACTACCCCTAGACTGCCTTTCTGAGGTTTCTTTTCACATGAACTCTGTCATATTGTTTCTATATCGGTCTTTAATTTTTCACTTCTCTTTGTTGTTCTAGAACCAGTAAAGAAAAAAACAAGTGTAATTGAGAATGCTGATAGATTATCTGTAGACAAGCAGTAAAATAATTTAGCTTTTCCACAAAGCTGTTAAGTGTTTGTGTTTGTGTAGTTAGCCTATGACTCCGTAGTAAAAAGCAGTCGGCCCGGTTCCGTGACGAATGGGACAGGGGACCCACAGACCCACGCCGCAGAAAAGGGAGAAGGGAAACAAGGGTAGGGAGATGGGCCTGAAAACAAAACAGTGGAGAAACAAACTAATTTACTAATTAAGATATTGGAATGCAAAATAGCACACTATAATACAATATAATTACAATTTAAGCTGATAAATCCAATACAATGAGAGAGAGTGTCCAAAATTAAGGTAGGCCTTACTCTAATACCAATGATGAGAAGGCTGAGGAGAAAGATGCTGCCGGGACAAGAGACGGGACGAGAAGAGGGAACGTCCCGTGATCTGCAAACAGTTTTTATCTTTCCCTCTGACCAGAAAACAGTAACAGGGCAGTGAAGTCTTCTGGGGAATGTAGTAGTCCTTCTTTTCTGAGAACCAGGTACATACACTACATGATGTTATGATGTGGAATACCAATAACTGAAAATCATAAAACCATGACAAGCCAGGAGGGTCATCATCAAGAAGAGTTGTCACATAGGGCACAAGTATATAAAACGGGATGGCAGGGGGTTAAAGAACAGCACATTAGATGGAAAACTGAACGTTTAGTTGACATTCGGGAGTTCCGAACTGTTTAGATTTTCCCTAGTGCATTTTCTTATGTGCAGTAACCAGTCCTGTACACAAGATGGCGTAGTGGATACATCTCTCAGAAGATCAGGTCAGTAAAGTGTGCAAAAAACCTTTCTTGTCCACGAGGATTGTTCTTACCAATTAGGATTGTCCCAGGGATGTGTCTCCCTCATCTAGTGCTGAATGCCTCCCTTTCTGGAGTAATGTACACTTTATAAAGCACACTATGCTTTTAACTGACACAGTTCCACTTTAGTAAGTTCTTGTTTTGATAATGTTTAATTTCTTGAAATATTTTGCAAGGTAGTCCTGCAGGAAGAAACATGTCTGTGTTTAAATCTGCTTATAGCTTCATTCTCCAAACTGATTACTCTGTTGGCATTGTGGTAATTGGTCTTCATAATTCCAGACCTATAAAGCATTTTTTTTTAATCTCACTGGAAATACAGAGTAGTGCTTGTGTAAAGAGAATGCTGAATCTTTTTATTGAGACAAATTTGTCATCGGTGTTCTTAACCTTTAATGAGCAGAGAGTATGTTTAGGTTTTTTATACTGCTGAATCTATAGAGGCAAAGTTTCACTGCTGATGGTAGTAGTTTTTACTTTTGGAAGACAGTGTCTTCCCCTACTCATTTGATTCCGTAGGTGATGAGTGACGGGGAAACAACTCTGACAGCACTTCAGCAGTGACTTAACTCAAAGGGATAACAAAAACAATTCCCTGCACTAACTGGCTCGATTTTGTGTCTCTATTTAACTGACCTCTGGCTCTCATACACGTTAACTAGACTATGACACCTTCATCTTCAGGTGTTTATTTAGTTAGAGTCTTAAACTTGCAGGTTTTCTCCAGATGTCAATCCTGCAGTGCCATACCATTTTTCCTAGTGAACATCTCTGTGTAATATGTCTTGGGTTCTGTACGACTTTGTGACTTCTCTTTCTGATTTTGGAAAGTCATATTGCTTGCTATTACACTGTGTAATATATACTAATCTTTCCGCTGTTTCTGGAGATAGTTCAATAGTGGTAGTGGTTTTAAAAGATGTTACTCCCATGGTCTTGTATTCCATTTTCTGCAGGACTCGTATACAATGTCACACCATACATGGAATATCATCCCGGTGGCGAGGATGAACTAATGAAAGCAGCCGGAACTGATGGTACAGATCTCTTTGACCAGGTGAGAACAATTGGCAGTGAATGACACTTGATCACTAAAAGGTATTTAAAAAAAAATGCACGTTTTCTGATTATTTTAGGTCATTCCAGTGGAAATGGTTTGAACCATTTAAGATCGAAGTGAAGGTAGTGGTTTACTGTTCAGAACTGCACTAATGTGCTGAAAGAGAAATGTTTAAATTTTGTATCAAAAATCAATAATGAAAGTATTCTTTTATGTTGAGATTTTGCTTCAATTTGACCATTTTAACAAATCAATTTTTAGCAGAAATAGCAATTAAACTTCAGATTCCTACTCCCTTAATAAATTCCTGTACTGACAAATTGCTGTCAGTTGAAAACCATTTTCTTCTTACAGAGCATTAATTTTTTGACAGATACTTGTAGTGCTCTTCTGTCTATTAACTTGGTTACTGCGTTATCAGTGAACAAAGTACTAAGGAAAAAGTGCTGGGACTGCTATTAACTCATTGTGAACAAATCAGAAGATGACGGTTGGTCTCTTCTTTGTTCACCATTTCTTTAAGGCTGAAAAGTAAGTCTGCAGTCTTCCTGTAAGACCTGGTTTTGTAGAAGATGATTCATTGAGTTGGTGTTTTTGAAATCAGACATTCTTCCCATCTCCTTGGCTCACAAGGTTTTCCCAGGAAACTGGGGAAGAGCAGAAAGGGAACTTCATCTGTTTCTGAAAGGAATTTTGTCATTTCTTTACAGTCCTTATGTCACAATATGTTACGTCTTCACTTGCAGAACGTAGTTAAGAATGAATGTAAAATAAAGGAGAGATGTGATGATGTTTTAGCCTTGTTTTGTTGTCTTCAGTTAATCCCTTGACAGATTCAGTGTCTGAGCACATGATGTGGGTATGTTTCTCTGTTGGTCTCAGAGCTGCTCTGAAGAAATTTGCCTTTGCTCTCCTGAAAATTTACACAGTATCAAGTTGTGACCTGAAGTTCTGTAGCTAAATCACTGTCAAGTATGGTGTGAGATACTTAGAAATGGGAATCCTGGCAGCGAAGAGGTTTCCAGAAGCCCAACAAACTGTATCTGAACTTTGTAACATACTTGCTATATTTTTGTTTGTTTGTTTTGTCATGGGAGTGGAAAACCATGTTCAGGTTTTGATTTCTGCCTGAGGTCTGGAGGCATTTCTGTTGCCTTTGCATTCTGTATCTGTTAGATACTGGTATATTTAAGAGTTTGGTAGATTGCTGGTGTTTCTTAAATTTCTGAAAAACATAACTGTCATTCAAAATTTTCCATTTTTTTCCACTGCCTGTGTAAAATGCAACTCAGACTTGTGGATGTGACTTCCTTATCTTGTCTACTTCACTTGTCCAGTTGAAAGTTTTTATTTTTAAATCTCTTTGTACCATTCAAATTCGTCATGCCGTACTCCGTTACCTTCTCTCTTCCTGAGGTGTTATCCTGGATGCCCTAACAGAGTGGGCTTTTCTGCCATCTATTTCCTATGGAAGTTCTCCATTTCTGGTCTCTAAACTACTGCTCTTTCATCATTTTATTTGACTTTCTAAAATAGATTATTTCCCAATAATTCAATGATTGTCAGACAGAAACAAACAGAAATGCACCAACTTCATCAGAGATGTCGATGTGTCTAAACTACTGTGCTTTATGTTTTGTTTCCCATGTCAGCCCCTTTCCTCGTATTTGTGTCCAAACGAGGTTAATTTCCTTTGTGGTAAGGACAAATTCTGTTAATCATATAATAAACATCATGAAAACACTATTTTGAATTTTTTTCTGTAGTTCAAGGTTGTGATGAGCAGGTACTGCAAAAAAAAAAAAAAAGGATAAATTAAGGTACTGTCACATAGTCAGGGTCTTTTTTTGTTTGTTTAAATACCTGTTATTTGTAAAAGAAGTAAAAAAATAAGCACTGAAAAATTTGAACAATTGGTGTCTGGGTTGAAAACAAAAACAAAATGCTAAATAATGAATTATATTAGGTGTTCTGCAAAAGTGGTATTTGTATCTTAGTGCATAGAGCAACAACACGGTAAAAATTACAAAAGTTGTGAAAATCAATTTTGTTAATGTAGGTTCATCGTTGGGTCAATTATGAATCGATGCTGAAGGAGTGTCTTGTTGGGAGAATGGCTTTCAAGCCTATTGCTGCTCCAAAAGGTGAGCGCTTTTAGAATGACATAATTTCTGATTATGCTGTATTCCAAAGTTGTCTGGAAGTTGCAAGAAATCATCATATTTACAAGGAGGATCTGTATTTTGACACAGAGGTGAAGGCTGTTGCATATGTGTAGTCTTTTGGGAGTATATACCTGAAAAAGAAACTATTTTATAAGTGAAGACATTTATAAATAATGTATTGCTACTTTTTTCTTCTGCTGTAAATCACCAGAAAAGAGGTATGTGTTTAGAGAAATAGATACACATTTTTTTCCCGAGGATTGCTCTTTCTTCAGGTCCCAGCAGGCAAGCTGACCTGGACAGCCCTCTGGTGTGATTTAGGGCATCTTAAAATAGGTCATTATTTTCACCTTGATGATTTCAGCACAAGACCTGGGCCTTAAAAGTTGCATATGAAATGAGATCTGTGAACACAGTTCATGGACAGTTATTGTTTTTAGGAAACTCCTGACTGGATCTGCTAAAGTTAGAATTTATTTGGAGAAAATGTTGCTGATTCAGCAGACTCATCAGAGCCAAGACAGTGAGAGAAAGTAGTATATTGTCTTAAAATGCTGGCAGTGGTTTCTAAAGACTTTACTCTTCAGTATTTGTTTTGGTTTGTAGGCCGCAGTGAAAAACGCCAATATCTTGCAACCAGATACTGTTACTGAATTACTACCCTTAGCAAAACTGCTGTGAAAGCATGAGAGAGTTAACATTTGCAACTATTTTTCTCACCTTCTTTGGCATTGTGTAGGTTACAGCTTCAGGCATCTCTTGGAGCTCTTCAACATCTTGAAAGGGAACATGGCATACTTGCTCAGCACTTAGGTCACTTTGTCAGTTAAGTTGAATTTGTTCTGTACACGAAGGGGAATAGGATTTTACATCTCTGTGTTGCTAGGTAGTTAATTCTTTGTAGAGTTTTTAAGCTAAGTGCTGCAATGCAAGGAGATACCTTGACAGCATAACTACTTCATGGAGTTGAGGTGTTATGGATAAGTTACTGCCACTTTGTCATCTGAGTCACAAACGTAAAAAGTAAACCTGACTTTTACTGATTTCATTAGTGTAACTTTTCTGCAACTGGAAGGAATTCTCTTGACAATAAATCAGTAAAAAAATAAATAAATAAACCTATCTTTGCTCTTGCCAGCTCTGACGGTCCATTTTCTGCTGTTTATTTTTACTCTACTTTCTTCTGTATTAGGACTGCTCTTATCCATTTTGCTGTAATAAAACTTGCAGGGTAAAGGTTACACGTTGTATGAAAGTGGTTTGGTTGCCTGTGTTTCTTTTGGCCATTTCAGGCTTGAAAATTGTTCCATTAATTAATAAGACCATATTTACTGAAATTCTTTGTGTCAAAATTCTTAGAGTTTACTGTGATTCATGTTGAGTTATATATCCTTCTCTTTTGAGTAGTGAACTATCAAGCTTGTGATTGACCGTCTTCAGCTTGTCTTTTCTCCTTCCAGAAGACTGCCTTTGACAAAGTTTGGATCTGAAAATGGAGGAATAAAATACAGATTTAGTACGAGTATAGAGGAAGGACTTTGAATTACAGTATAAATTGCTTTCTTTTCATGGCAGAGTGAGCTTTTGATAGCGGGGCAAGCACTGGTATGTACTGTTTGGTATTCAGTAGCGTGCGGTGTAGGTTTGTTGGGGCGCTGCTGGTAGATTTGTGATCTTCAGTTCTGTTTCCTGTGTTCTGGAGTATTTTGGAAGATAGCATGGTTATTTATTCACTGAACATTTTGCATTCTTTCTAGGAGTCTTTTGAAGGTACTAGTGATAGTATTGCCAACTTGTCTTTCGAGAATGCTGCATGGTGTGTAGGCTAGTGACTAGCAAGAGATTCTAAAGTGTCACTTCTGCAATGTTACAGTGCAGTAGCTACTGTAGTACTCAGGCATGTAAAAGATCATTTCAGAATCTCTTTTTTCCTGCCATCTCCCTCAATGAACCTTTACAGCATTAAGCTTTTTGCCATTATTTTGCTTGATTTGTCTTCAAGGTACTCAGCTGTAACATCTGTGCTAATGTGTATTTTATTGACTACTGTCAATAAAATGTTGACGTTGACTACTGTCAACAAAATGTTGTGTATTACTACTGATGGTGTTTCTCATAGACTCATTAGTGTATGTTACCACTGAAGTTACATACAGACATAACTTGGGAGCTGGAATGCATGCACTTATTTGTATTAGGTCTCTGATATTAGGCTGAAATGAAGGAAATGAAATTAGGCTGTAGTCTGATCCAAGGAAGAGAGAGGAGGGATCATGTCTTGGAAAGGATTCTGAGCAGGTGTCCTTGAATCTGCAGTGCTGATTTCAGTGCTGTGTGTTAAAGTGTAGTGAAAAGATAGTATACTTCTGAGTGCAGACAATTACCTGTTAATGACAAATGAGACTTTGTGACTGACTTGCCTATCCTGGCACGTAGATTGAAGTAATGTATAGAAGAATATACAGAGAAATACAATCTAAAACAAAAGTTTTGGGGGAAGTGTCCCATTCATCTTGTGGAGTGTTTTCACTTCAGTGTGAAACTCTCTGACGAGGGCAATTCTTGTTCAGCTTTGAAGTCCTTTTACAATACTGTATGCTTTGTGGATTGTTCCAGAAGCCTTTCCTTCATTGCTATCATGCTGGCATTTTTCCTTTATTCCTGACTGCTATGATGGAGAGAGCAATGGGAGGGGTTCAGAAGCCCATAATAAGGGGAGATCTTCTTCTTTTTAAGCAAGAAGATGAATGTTTCCTCCTGCTTATGAAAGGGTGCGGGAAGAACAGATTGCATTCTCCTGCTTCCCCCAGACCTGTCTCATAATAAAGGTGAATACAGAAGGGGTCTTTGTACTGTTACATATTGGTATATGTGAGTAGAGAAAGTGAAAGGGGTCTGAGTACTTCCAGAGGACTAGAAGAAGGATATGTGACCAAGAGGCACTATGGCTTTGTCCTTGAGTTAAGCACTATGTATACGAATTGACACTATGCATTCATCTACTTAGGGCTTTCTTTTTCTGCTTTTTCTGCTGTTTTTTTTGTTTTGTTGTTCTTGTTTGGAGATAGTTGCAGCATACTGGAGATTTAATGAAAAGTTCAGATGATAACTTGTCAAATAAAACTACTTGAGAGAAGAAACTTAAAGGAAGGTTTTTGTTTTCCTGGGTTTCTGCCAAACAGTTGAGGTAGTGGTAGGTCAGATTCAGTGTCTACTATATGCTGTCTCCAAACAGTGTCTGACTTACTTAGCTACTTGGCTATGAAGCTTCTCATTGCACAAGGAAGTCTGTGTTGTTTGTTTTTAAGATCCAGATAAGTTCTTGTTTCCTACCCTTCAGTGCTGTGCAACTTTTTGCATGTTGCATTATAGGGTTTTTTTTGTTATTATTACATGTAATCTTTTGGAATAGTATCAGTGCTACTGCACTTAATTGTGACTTCTTGATGCCTGAAGCATCCTGGTCAAACTGTTGTTGTTGTGAAAGGTTTATTTGGAGAGCTTTGCTTTGGCTTATTTTTATAATATGATGTAAGCAGGTACTGTGCTACAACTTCTTACTGTCATGCTCATTTTTCTTAGTGGTTGTAGACATTTCTTCTACCCTGCATGAAGAGAAGAAACAGCTTAATGGTAAGTATTCTTCTGGAGCAAGGTGGGAAGTGAATCTTAAACTTACCTGAACATTTTTTAATGCACAATGCTTATCCACCTTCTCTCTGTCTTTACATTTGAATCTGATTTTGAGGCTGTAGTGATCTTTCGGAAGGGCAAAAGGCAAAATCCTAATCAGGCATTGCAAATTCAGTGATTACAAACATTAGAAGATGGCACTGTGGTAGTGCATAAAATGGAGCTATGAGATGGACAAGCTTTCTACTAGAGAAGGTAAATCAGAAATAAAAATATGCTACTGAAATCTGCTATTGCAAGAGTGCCAGGCTTTTTGATCCTTCTCTGTGTCAGAAAAACTAGGTGGCCATGGGAATGGAATTGCAAAGATGTGACAAAAACTTGGATAATGCATAGAATGATCACTGGAAAACGAATCGAAACAGAGTATATTACTTGAACATAGCATGGCTGAACTATTTGAGGTGTAACCATGAGAATAACTAGGCTGTTAATTGATGTGCTCTAAGACAAGCAAATATTCTGTTCTGTGATATAGGAGGTTGACACTAGTCCTTGCAGAGATAGGGAAGCGGTCAAGCTTTGCACAAGCCCCTGGGCTGTTAATTCATGTTCTCTAAGGGGAACAAATATTCTGTCCTGTGAAATACGAGGTTGACAGTAGTCCTTGTAGAGATAGGGAAGCGGTCAAGCTTTGCAGAAGTCTTCACTGAGCCCTCTTTGAGTACTTGGAGTAGCCTTGCTTGCAAGCGTACAAGAACTATGCATCCTTTTTAGGAAAAGTTACAGAGTGATTAGTTATCTTAGTATACTAAGAGGCTTCCTAAGAGAATGTGTTTTATGAAGTCCAGCCAAATGAGGTGAGCTGGGGGGTTTGCTGGTGAAGGAGGTAAGATGAACACCTGTGAAGGGAAGTAATACAGTTTGAGCTGAAGGCTGACTTTTATGCCTAAAAGAGTACGAATTGGTATCTTTCTTCTGTTCTTACTGTCTTTCTTGCCATCTTGTGTTTTGTGAACACTGTATGTTGTATTTGATTTGTAAAAGGCAGTTCACCTTGCAGTATGCAGAAGCATTGTAGTGCACAAAAATACCTATGAGTAAGAATAAATCATATATAAGTAAGCAAAACTGACTTTTTTGTTGTTCCTGTTCTCCTATGTGTCCTTTTACAATGTTAGGCTAAACTTTGTGACAGGGTCTGCGGCCTGACTTGATCAACAAACATGTTGGGAGCATATTCGTCTTGCTTTGAAAGGCAGGAAGCAGTGGAACTCAAACTCAACTTTATTACATTCGAATTATATTGCTAGGCAGCAGTTATTAGTCATTAAATACACTGTTAGTATTTTGATTCAAGTGGAAAGTTAGTTGTACCATCTATTTTGGTTTTCATATCATCTTGATTAAGAGGGCTTATGAATTAACTTTTCTTGTCTAGAATACGTGACTCCTCAGGAAACAATTCTAATTGTGGTTTCCAGTGAAACTGCCAAAATGCTGATGCTTGCTTCTTGTGTTCAGTTGACCTATTTGGTAAGACATTCTCCAAAACAGGGAAGGTTTTTGTGCTGACTTTAACTGTTGTGGACATACTTAGTTTACCTTCTAAGACATTTCTCTTATTCAGTTGTTGTCTCGCTTTGTAGCTCTTGGAAACTTAAGTCAAAATTAGTCTAGAAACAAGCAGCACTGTCTGAAAGTTAGAAAGAGAAACCTACGTGGGCTCTGATTTTTTTGTTCTTTTCTAGGAAGTTGTTGGTATGGTGAAGATATTTTGTCCTATTAATCAAAATGTATAAATAATTATTGTGTAGTGTGCTCATATCTATTAACTTAAATGCATCCTTGATTTTTGTGAAAATCAATTGCCTGTGGTGTAAGGGACAAGGAAAACTGAAGTTTCCAGGATGTATTGCTCATTATAAGTCTTACAGGCAGATACGTTCCTCAACATCTCTTCATGTTTGAGTTTCAAACAAAAGATATAAAAATTTCAACACGCTTTTATTTCCAAAGCATACTTGAAAACTTCATATTTGTTTGAAAGCAAGTAAGTATCAAAGGCGTACTTTAAAAATGAGCTTTCCAACCTTGCACGTTCAAGCTAAACTGAATTTCTTGTGTACCCAAACTCTTAAGGTAAATATTTCTGTAATATTAAAAGTAAAATAAATGACTTTGGCAGTTCCACCATCTGAAAACAAGTTGGTGTTTGAGTTTAAGCACATCAGAAATTAAAAATACATATGGCATGGAAAAGGATGATCGGAGGAGAGATTGAGTTAGGACTTCAAGGACAGAAAACTAAATCTTGTGGTTCAACCACCTGAGATTCTTTAGTGTAAGTAATGTATGCATTCCTATTTTTCTTAGAAATACTTAGAGTTTATAAATATGGATTGAGCTTGTTCTGGGCCTTCAAAGAGCAAAGAAAATAATAGATACAGAAAGTTTTCACAGAATCTTAAAATAGTTTAGGTTGGAACAAACATCTGGAGCTTGTTTTGTCCAGTCCCTGCTCATGTCAGGATGAGCTTGGATGTTAGATCAGGCTGCTGTGAGCAACACTGCCATCATAGAAAGAGAAGAGGTGGTGGTGGTGGTGGTTTTTGTTGTTGTGTGTTTGTTTTTATTAATATAAGGAGATTTTTTTCTCCATGCTACTTGTGTATTGCCTTCAGCTGTTCCCCTCTGAGAAGAGTCCTGCTGTCTTCTCCATACTTCCTTCCTCCCCGCCCCCTTTCTATTAGGTAGTTGAAGGTTGCACTGAAACTCCCCCCATGATCATTTCTTCTGCAGATGGAGCAAGCCCAGTTCCCTCGGCCTCTTTTCATCCATTCTTTGCTCCAGCTGCTGACCGACTTGGTGGCCTTTTACTGGACTTGCTTATGTCAATGTTTGCCCTGTACTGGAGAGCCAAAACTGGGCACAGTGCTCCAGATGTAGTCTTACAAATGCTAAATAGAGAGGAAGAACTGCTTTCCTCATAGAGGGGAAGAACTGCTTTCCTCAAGCTGATAAGCTGTGTTTTTGCTCAGGTTGCAGTTGGCTTCTGTCACCACAGTGTTGTAATGTAGTATGTGCTCTAGCTTGTCCAGGCTTGTCTACTGTGTCCCAGGGAAGTTTTTTGCAAAGCTGCTTTCCATCCAGGCAGGCTCCCCAGCCTATTTTTTTTATTTTTTCTTCTTCAAATTCATTTGCTTTGAAGTTTTGTGCAGTTTTTGTCAGCCTATTTCTTTAGTCTGTCAGGTCCCTTTGAATGGTATCCATAACCTTTAATGTTTCAGCTGCTTCCCCTTGTTTGTTAGTGTCTGCAGCAGGAATGCCAGCTGTAATTAGCCAGCAGTTGGACTTCGAAGTGTTGATGACACCTTTTGCACCTGGCAGTCCCGCTAATTTTCTATCCAGATTTGAATTCACCTGTCAAACTCGTCTCTCTGGTGTGGCTATGAGGATAACACAAGAGACTGTCAATCAGTAGTCTTGCTATCTGATCTCCCATGAGATTTTGCCAACCAATTCCCTGAAAAAGCTGAAGTTTGCTCTTCTGAGGTGCAGTTGTAGTTCTGCTCATCACCTTGCTTGTTTCTCTCAAGAACTTTAACTCCTTCATTCCATAGCTGCCATCAGTCTTTGGATTCACTACCAGTTCTTCTTTATGACCATTGTGCACGGCAGAGCACTAACCTTAATTGATTAATTCATCACGTGAATAATTCTTTTTATTGCAGTGTGACTTATTTTTAAAGATCATCTTACAGAACTTCAGAGTAATTCACAAATAACTTAGTTTGCTAGAATGTTCTTATTCTGGCAGTTGTATATTTCTGTTGCTTCACAAAAGCAAATAGTGTGTACGTTCACAAATTTCTCTTACCCATGGAGGCCAGTCCAAGCATAAATTGTATGTCTCTATTATAGTTTAACACCAGTAAACCACATTCCCTATACGAATGATCTGTAGTTTTGGCAGATTGGATTAGACCAGAATGGTCTTCATTTTATTTACTTTATGTATAGTGAAGTCATGTAGTTCCCACATTTAAACTTCTAGTCAAACTACTAAACTCACTTGGCATGGAGAAGATAATTAGCATATGAATTCTCACCTACCTAAATCATTATTATATATATATATACATTTCTGATTTGCAGGGTTTGCCTTTGAATGGACTTGGAATCCTTTCCAGTTGTCCAGTATTTACCAGCTGTTAGCTTAGACCTCTGCCTAACCGTTTTCCTGTGAAATTGCTGCTATTCATGCAGTGTTACAAATTATATTATATCTCAGTCTGTGCAGTTTCTTCCATCATGCTTCTACTTAGCTCCCTTGTGTTGAAATTGAGAAAGGATTGCAATTGCTTTAATCTGTTATCTCTGTTGAGTATTTTCCAAATTCCTAGCAAAGCACAAAGTAGAGAGATATAGGCTGAAATCAAGGCTGAACAAATAGTTCCAGTGAATTCATTCAGATGTTTTATCCCTGCTTCGCTATCACAAAGTGTGAAAGGACAGGCTAATATCTGATGGAACGCAGACCGGCTTATGTGTACCAGGAAACTCGCATGTGGGGGTTCTGTGGGATACGGAACTCGCGATTTCTGAAACAGAGCTTCATGTTCTAGGAGCCTGCTCACTAGATGTGAGTGCTAAATAAAACCAAAATAAAAAAGTAAGTGAATACTTTCCTGTGGAAAGAAAAACACCGAATATTGAGAAGGGATATTTAGAATATAAAATTGAAAAAAAATCTTATTGTGGTTTCTATTAAATGAGCATCACAGCATGCGTTTTAACAACTCTCTGCCCTTTGTAGGTATGCTGTCTGAGAGAAAAGTACTGGGTGCTTCTGCTAGAGATACAACTCCAAGGTAAACTTTTGGTTTTCATTCTGTTGAACGTTCTGATTAATAACTCTGTGCTGCACTTATTAAATACAGCAACTTTTCCATATTTAGATCTTGATGTTTCAGCTGAATGAGTATGTCATTACCATCACTTTGTAAGCAGGAAAGCTGAGGTTCAGATTTAAACAGCTTGCCAAAGGTCTTGTTGACCTTACAGGCAAAAGATAAAGTGTATTTCTTGACTTGGTCTGTTGGCTTCTAACACTTTCACTGTCCTGCATTGCATACCGCTGTATGGTTTGTTTTCACTGGCTCCTCAAGCTTTTACTTTTTGAGAAAACTCCTGGGAAGTGATTCCAGGTGGGCTGATTTTTTTTTTTTTTGACTTATTTGTCAGTAATAGTTGGCATGCCTTGGAGAAGTACCTCATTTCAGGTTGGAATGTTTTAAGATGTGATAGAGCTACTCAGGTTTCTGCAGTTTGAAAATCTAGAACAAAGCAGGCCTTAAAAGCACAGTGAAATACCTGCTGTTGTCACTGAGGTATTGTTCTACTCCATGATTCCTTGAATCCCTGAGGTTTGTTTTCTGATTTTGCATAATGTGAATACATAATCTTTGGGCTAGTTACATGCCACATAAAATGGGACTTATGAACAACTGGAACGTGGCTTATCTTCTGGGGTTGTTCCCCAGACCTTGCTTCTTTTTTCCTCATATGTGTCTGGCATGTCCAGTTGTCTGATGGGGAGGTGTTGGCTATCAGGAGTGTGTCTTCGAGGGAGCATCCCTTCTTTCTTCTCCAAGAGTTCAAACAGTAAACAGAAGTGGTTAGGACTCAGGGAACAGGGAAGACAGTAGTAATGTATGCATGGGGGGTTACCTTACTGTGGGGGTAGAGTTGACTTTCGCTTACTGGGATTGCAGCCTTCATGATGCTGGAGTTAGATCAGAACTACAGATGTTGTATGCTTGAGAGCCAAGCATAAGATGTAGTCAGATGTATAGCCCCCATGAAAAGGGGAAGGGAAAGGAAAAGCTTTTCTGGGCTTGGGTAGGTAAGTTACTGTGCTGAAGAGGTCTTGTAAACCCTGGCAAGTGTATGGTAATGGAAGCAATAAGAGATATACAGTATGCCATTCATGCTTACCTTACCATGTAGTTATTTCAAGGTTTAGGTAGCTTGGGAATCATGAGAATGTAAAGCCTGGATTTGGGCAGATGAAGGAAATTGTGGTTTTGTGGTACGTAGATGGAACCTGTAATTCTTGGAACCTGTTCTGGCAATTTAATAACTTTGCTTGGAGCCAAGGACTTTGACCATCTTTCTTGGAAGGCTCGTATGCTACAAAGAGAATGCATGTGCTTTGTAGCCAAAACCGCTGTGTCTAACTTTAACTACTATGTGGTATCAGGGTGGATAATTAGACTGCTTTTATTTTAATCATCTTTTCAAAATTATAGTCTCTGGGCTTACCTCTTGAGAACACAGTAAATCATGTATTTGGCTGGTATCCTTGTGAAAGAAGTTCTGCTTGAAAACTGCTGATTAAATATATTTTGGTATGCTGAACAAAAGTGTGTGTGTATATATATATATATTTCTTCCTGTACTTCTGTTTTACAGTTATGACTGGTTTCAAACAGATGATTTGATCACTGTTGTCATATATACTAAGCAGAAGGTAAATGTATTTTATGAAAGAGATAATTACAGGATCTTGTTGTGATCCAGCTTGAATTCTCAGAGAACTTCTTTAAAATGCTCTTTTTCCTTGTCTGTGAAAGGATATGAATGCAGAGTTGGTGATAGTTGACTGTCATGACAAAAGATTAAGGGGAGAGATCATCCTGGATGACCACTCGTATCTTGTAGAAGTTGGTAGGTACTGTAATTTTATGGTTGAAAATACTGAATTTTCATTCTACTTTATTAAAACCCTCACATCTGGCCATATATGCTTTGCATATACCAATTAAATTATATTCCTCTTTATTGAAACTGATTACATTATACATACCAACAAGATGAAGATATGAGTTGATATTTTTTTATTCTGTTTCTTATTTGATGTCCTAAGCCACGTGGAATAAAGTGTGGTAAGAAACTGATGTAGAAGTTACACAAGTTTTTCTACTTCGTGTGTTTTGATCACTTATTAAAATGCCCTTATTCAAAAAGGGCAAGTGGAATGATTTAGATGAATGCAAATTGATAATTTTACATCAGTCACTGGTTTAAAAAAAAAAAGGAAAAGAAAAAAGAAAAGAGAAAAATTATGCCTTTCTTAATGTGTTATTGTATTAGCTTGCAAAAGTCACTGAGACCAATATGAAGCAAGAGTGAAATTTCAGGGTCAAGTAAAGATGCATAGGGTTGTAGGTACATTACTTCATGCAGTATTTCTAGCCCTAAGTTTTATGTGTGTATCTAAATACTAGGATGTAACTCTAGTGTTGCTTAAACTAGTTTATTTCTCTTTATTTCAGACTTGGATCATGAAGTTCAAGATGATTTTGCTGGTAAGGTGTATCTTGTAACTTTTCCATATTTCTTCTAACTTGGGAATGTAGAACTTTGATATATTTTTCTGAATCGTCAGGTACTTCACAGCTTTTCTTACCATCAGGTTCTGACACAGTCGACCAAATCAAGTCATACAATTACATTCTTTTTGTCATTTTGACACGTTAGCTTGTAAAAAAATAACACGTTGATGGTGCTCTGATCCGTCAAAGTATCACTCAGTGCTAAAATAATTAAAAGTGAGTTCTGTTGTGTGTATGTAAACTGTTCTTTACTTTGAATGGGATTTTCATAAACTTATTTATTCACTCAAATGGCCATTTGAAAAAAGGGGAAGTAAGTGGTGGCAATTAATTATTTCCAGTAAATAAGGACTCTGAATTCCTGAACGTTATTTCTGACCAGATGGACTGTGAATCTTTTCACAAGATATTTATTAAATATAGTGCAATAATTATGCATATTGAGTTAGTGCCTGTTCTTCTACATGCATAGAGATGACTGGAAGTACTTTTTTTTTATTTTAATGTAATACATAAATTGTGTGCTTCTTGAAAAATGACTAATCCTTATAGAGTCTAATGTAGGAGTAAAATTATATTGTTGTATCAAGTGTAACTAAAAGTAACAGTAGGAAACAATTTTCTCTTGTAGTAAATATTGCTGAAAAAATTGGGAAGGTAGAGATTATTTTAAAGAAGAAGGATCATATTCAGTGGAAAGTGCTGGGATTGCCTTTGGAGAGTCATAATACGCTTATCAAGCGCACAGAAAGAGGTAAACATGGCCACGTTAGCAGTTCTTTTAAGACTTTTTAGGGCATGTTAAACGTACTCGGTTTCTCCCAGGATTTTTCTTTTCTGGTATTACTGAGAACTGCTCAGTCTCCTTGAACAGATTAGCAGTAGAAGTTTTGTTGTTTCTTTCCTCCTGGTTTGCTTTTCTTGTTTAGTCTGACGATAGAATTGGAGGTCTTTGAGGCTTGCAGAAAGACTGAGAAAACGTAATAGGGGAAGATGAAAACTGCTTGAGAGTTGTTGCATCTCTCTTCTGTCTGTATGAAAACTTCAGTAGACCCTGAGATGCCTTGTGGCAAAGGATGTAAGAGTAACTAGTGAAGAAACTGAATCACCTCCACGTCCAGCTGTTACTACAGATGCATCCGTTTTAGATGCTGCAAGGTTGTTCCAGCACTCTGTTCCTTTGTAACTTGAGCTGTGCGTAAATGAGGCACTCAAAGCCGGCTCTACCTAAGCTGCTGCATCTGCAGGGGGCGATAGATGTTAGGTACGAATTCATTTTGTGGTAAGGGAATAGTATTAACTTGTAGCAGCACTCAAGTGCATTACCGGGATCACTGTGGTTGTTGGGTTTTTTTCCCAGCTAAACTAGAAATTTCTGTACAATAACATACAATGGTATAAAGATATTTCTGATGTTATTGCAACTGTCCTGTTTCTCAGAAGCACTCTTTACCCTCTACCTATTTATACTCAAAAGCTGACTGACTTTAGACTGCCTTACGTGTGAGTGCAAAGCTAAGAACTAATTAAATGTTGATCACTGTGTTGTACACCTCTTACTGGCTCTTAGTTATGGTAACTAGGCCATGAAAGTTGAGAGATTATTGTGGTCCAAAAAGGAAGATTGTGTATATAATAGCACATCTCTTTAGCTACATTTAGGTTGTGCAGAATGTAGTTTTGCTTACTCATGTTTCAGAACCGTTGAGTCAGGACTTGCTGAGTTTCTTCAGTTCCTCAATTACAAAGGTGAGGAAATAAAGCAAATATTATTGCAATATATGGCAAATATATTGATATCTCTGGCTTTTTAAACCATAGTCCAGAATTTTTTATTCAGCAGTTTCTTAATTAAGAACTAAAATAAAATTGAATACACTAGAAGGCTTATGAAAGAAGAACATTCAGTGCTAAATGTCTTTCCTTTATTCTAGCTCTCTGCTTTCAGCATGGCAATAATATCTACACATTGGAGCCTTCTGTTTGCGTAGTGTGTACTTAATTAGCCTCACTGAATTTATGCTTAGAATTGAGCCTGCTGCCTCTAAATTGCCTAGGTTTCAATTTTGCTCCCAAAGAGCAAATGCTATTAAGTGTGAGAATCTCGCATCTCTTACACTAAGAGCATAGAAGTAGTAATTAACAGCTCGGTTGTTTTTCCTGTCTTTACAGGATGTGGAATTGTTTTTTTGTTCAAAACAACTTTTTATGAAGCACAATAAACATATTCTGGAAGTAAAATAATCATGACTTCCAACTTAGTGAAGTAATACTGACCTTATAAGTGAATTGATGCATTTTCATATGTGAGGTTAAGCAAGTCTTTGAAGAAAATATTTCATTTCCATTAATAAACTGCAGAATCCGTTAGTATGAAGTGTGTTGCAAATACAGTGACTCTCCTTAACACTATTTACAGTTAGTATAGTTTATTTTGCATTATGGAATGGTAATATTACCAAGATTGGACAGATGCTTTTTGACTATATACCTGTGCTGACGCTAGAAGCGCTTTTGACGCAGGCAGAACATAGTGTCAAGTAGAAGAGTAATCCCTGCAGAAAGGTGCATAATCATGTATTCTGCTGGCCAGAGTGGTTTCCTGTAGAAACCAGCATGACAAGACATGGCTTCTTATGCTACTCCAGTGTGTAGCTGTGAGATAACTGGGAGAGATCTGTGAGAACTATTAAAAGAGTAAAGGAAGGACATACTGGTTGTGTAAATAGCTGTGCTTACATGACGTATCAGTTGCTATAAGAGGGAAAAAAAAAGCGTATTTGCTGTATATGAAGTAACTTTACCCCTGTTTTGTCGAGAAACAAAGTTCCTCAAATTTTACCATGGCTGAAAAGAGCAGGTAGAACACAATGAGGTATGTTGTGACTTGTGTACCTGCACCAAGCTCTGCAGATCAGTGCCTCTTCTAGGCAGGCAGGCAACAACAGGAGCAGTACCGGTGCTGAAGGAGAGCCTGCAGAGATGCTTTGCTTCCAAGACCTGAGTTATCTAGTTAAAGCTATTTTATAGCTTTGCATCTGGCACTTTTATGCTGCACTATGTATAGGCTACCACAGATGCATTGCCTTGAGTCTCTATTTTTTTTTTTTTCACTTGTTCTTAGTTTTATCTTATGTCAAGTGTAAGCATTTCAGTGTTGATATTGTGTCCCTAAAAAAAAGGTGCAAAGCTCTTTACTGTTGAATACTGATAGGCTGTAATGCTTGTCTATCTACAGGTGAAAAAGCTCTGCATGAATGTGGCCATTTTCATTTTTAAACTACAGTCAGTAATTAAGTTTCTTCTGTAACTTGTTGGGCATTTTGAGCAATAGGTTTGAAATTCCTGTGGGCATATACAAGGTATTCTGATACAGTGTAGCAGTAATGATGCTGTACCTGTAGGTGGACTGGGCTAGTGTAGTAGTTGATGAAAGGTGCCAGAGCATACGCTTTAGCCAATATATACCATCTTTCTGCAAGAGCTCTAAGTATCCTTCCCTATGGACAGCCCTATCAGAAATATTGGCTGTGTTAGTAGCAGTGGAACAGCAACAATGCAGGGCGGTCAGCTAAACAAATACCCAGAGTGCTGGGTGAGTTTAAGCAGTGTAGTGCTCTGCCTCACTTACTTTTCATTTCCATTACCCAGGCTGTTTTAATCTACAGATGTGTATTCATGCCAAAGTTTCTATGGTGACTTTAGTACAGGTAGAACGTGGTACAGATAGTTCTGCTTTCTGAAAGAACTACTGGTTTTATTTTCTGCTTCTTCATAGTCAGTGCTAACTAATAACACAGATTCAGTCTGGTAAGAGCCTAATGTAAGGCTAAAAATTAGCTCCAAATTAGAGAAGTAATTTTAATGGCACAAAAACATCTATTTGTAGTATTTTTATAAAGTATTTTTGTGTTGCAATATATCGTGTGTTTTTTCTATCTCATTAAAAGTAAGTAACAGGTAATTGATGCTTTTAGGATTGTTCTACAGGAAATGCAAGTTGGTTTCTAAGACAGAAGTTACCCATGACACCAAGCTCTTCTGCTTTATGTTGCCTAGGAGCACTCATCTCCAGGTTCCCACTGGACGACATGTTTACCTCAAACAAACCATTGCAGGTAGGAAAAACTGAGAATATGACCATGGATACTTTAACATATATCTCTGTTTTTAGCCTCTGCTGCTTGCAGATAATTTACTGTGTACACTTTTCCTATTCTTTCAGCTACCTTTTGTCTTTTCTTTAGGGACAGAAGTAGTAAAACCGTACACGCCTTTATTGCCTTTTCTGCCGCTGGATTTCAAAGAACCGTCTTGCCAGGATGATGCACATATATATTTAATGATCAAAATTTATTCCCATGGATTGTTCACGCAGGCACTTGACCACCTACAAATTGGTAAATACGTGGTTAGGGGTGCTGTGTGTTTAGTTCTGTAGCAGTTGGCTTTATCTTTTCACATGTGTCAGCTGGATCAAGCAATTAATTACTTGTATTTGATGATGTATATAAATATATTAGTTGCTTGTTTTGTATTCGAGTTGATAAACTCTTACATAAAACTGATTGTATTTTTTGAATAAATAAAATGAAATCTGTTTTGTTAGACTCAGGATGTAATTCCTTTTCTGTTTCAGACAGAATGCAGATTTTTAACAATAACTTGACAAATTGATGTACTCATAGCATAAAGTCAAGATGTTTTGATTGAACACCTGTTCTTTTAGCATAAGTGATCCATGTATGATTTGTATTGTACCCTTCTGAAAAGAATCCTAATACTACAAAGATTAAGGGAGTATAAAAGGATCTTTTAAAAATCACAGTATTAGCTTGTTTTCATCTTGTTAAGGTTTACCATTCTATTTTGATTTTATAGGAGATGATATTTCTGTCAGCAATCCTGAAGGTAACTTCAAGACATCACAAGTTCAAGCTCTGGAAGACCTCTTTTTATTGGCAGCAGGCACAGGCTTCACTCCAATGGTTAAGCTGATGAATTTTGCTCTGACTAGAGTTGATTGTCTCCGGTATGTACACTAATTATGATTTAACCTTAAGCTAAAGTAACCCATAGGAAGAATGAGATGAAGTGTGATGAGCTATCCTCAGTATTAATAAAATGATTTCAAAACCAAAGGGCATGAAAGCATTTTTCTTCAGTTTATTTTAGAGATACTGATGCAGAGCACCTCTTGTTTTTGTAGTATTTCTGCACAAGTTTTCTCACCCTTTCTTTTACCCTTTAGTTTTCAACATCCCATTTGTTTATATCTTACTAATGTAACTGTAGGCATTATAATCTTCCTACTGTTTTCAGCAGGAAACTAATTTCATTTGCCTTCTTAAACTGTTTCACAGCAGTCATGTAGATAACAGATGAATTTTTGAATAGTTATGGCATTTGTTTTACCATTTGTGATCCTGAGATTCCCTCAGCTTTTGAAGTCCCTGGCCATAGTTATCTCAATCCACTTCTCAGTAAAGAGTGAACTGTGGTTTGATGTGAGATGTAAGTGCTTTTCATTAGAGATCAACTGTTTCCTCAGTATCTCTTAGAAAAATCTTTTTTTGTTGAGAGAAGAATGTGACTAGGAGCTCCAATTAAAATTACTCCAGATTTTATCAGTTAATGTTGTTTTGTTGTTGCTTTGTTTTTGAGTTTGACCATGCTGCTGTCTTAAAATACGGATTTCAATTGTGTTCAGGCAGAGCATATGAGAGATTCTTGCTTGTCTTGGGTCTGTTCTCTTGTGAAAGGCTGAGCAACATGGATCCCTGAAAGAATGCTTTGTCACGTGTATCTTCATCTAAGCTGTAACGTAAACTAGAAGTGTAAAAAGTCTTAGGAGAGTTCAGGTAAACTCAATAACATGATAGCTCAGCTTTAAAAGGAAATGCAAAGGATGACTGGGGGGCATATTTTGAAAGAGATATGAGGTATTTTTGTATTGCTTTTAGCAACAGTTTGCTTCCAGCATCACACTTAGTGGAATTTCTTATTAGATTGTTTTTATCAATGTGAACTGTTGTAATTTGGGTGAGCACAGAAATAGAAAACATGCCTGACCTTTGTTATCCTAAAAGCTGTTGCAGAGGATAGTTTTACAGACTTGATACTGTTTTCCTGTATCTTCGAATTCAGACTTTTGTAATGGATATTAATTTGTATTTCTGGATTTTATTCAATATAAGCACAGGATGTTTTGGCTCATTATGTCTTCATAAGGCACATTTTGAAAGAGGATAAAGGATTTAAATTGAAGAGTAGTCTTCATAATAAAGCTAAAAAGGATTACATGTATACTGCAATAATCTGTTTCAAGAAAAGAATCTAAAAACATACATTATTCTTGTATGGCGTATTGTCCTGCACAAGAGATACTATTTTGTGAGGACACAGTGTTTGACCTGTTTGAGGGCAAGGTTTTTCCAAGGGATCATGCATTGTCAGATGTGAATAGCATAGGGCAGTCTGGCATTGTGAAATAAACTTGTCATCTGGCAAAATACTTGAGAAACACTACTGAGTGAATTTGAATTTTTTTCTTCTTGAATGGAAAACTAATATGTGCAAGATAAGTATAATATGAAAGCAAAATCAAAGAGAGTAAAACCAATAGTAAAAGGTGCAAATCTTAACATATTGTCCATAACCAGAATAAACATAGTAGGTAATGTGTGTGAAAGACTTCTGCTGCACAGCTTCTGCTCATGTCTACTCTGTCCTTGAAAGATGACCAAAAGCGTTCATTTTAATTCTCTTCAGCATGGTTTCTTATGGGAACTTAGTACTAGCAGTTAGTTCAGGTGACATCAGCATGTATTTTCTTATTAGTTAAAGTAAATATTTTTTCTGCATGCCATGGAGGCTCATTAGGTACTAGAATGTCTTGATACGGCACAGGTACAAAACCTTGTGTTTCTGACTGCTCTAGGCATCTGTTTTCTGGCCTTATTTTTGCTGTTTACCCTCAACTTTTTTTTTCAACTTCTTTCTTTTTTTTTTTTTTAAAGCAAATGTTGCAGAAGTATCTTTCACATGTGTATACAAGTATTTGTATATTTATATAAATCGTGTATATAATATATATAAAAAGTATGAATGTTATTTTTTTTTAACCTTACTGTGAAAAGTAACAATTGCCATAGATGTGGATCACGTACAATAGAACACAAATTGCAGAGAGAATGCTGAGGAAGGATCTGAATGACTTTATGGTCACATCACCTACAGAAGCAGCTTCTGTCTACTTCTAGGCAAGTGCTGACTGAACCTCTGAGGTAGTACTGCTAATACTGGAGAACCTGCAGCTTCCCTGCGTAGTGCTTTCCTTGGCATTACTATCTTGGATCATTGGATTTCCATTCATTCTGCCTAGCTTGTCTCCTTATTTTATTTTACTTTACTTTTGTAGGTCTGTTATTTGCTGTCCGCAGTAAATGTGGAATGCAATTTATTCTCTTCGTGTCTGTAATATCCTTTTGTGTATGAAGCCATAATGATTTTAGTTCAGTCTTGTTTCATCTCTTACTGGCCAGATTGGGTTAGGACACAGAATTCCTTTCAAAAGAATATCTGCGCAATTTTTTCCTATTTAAGATGGGATTTTTATTCCTTTATACTTGTAGTGTATTGCTACAATCAGCTGGATGTGTCCTATAAAAAAGGCAGAGGCACAGAGGCCTCTGTGTACTAGGCAAAGGGCTAATGCTTCTCAAGAACAGTCTGTTCTTCATTCTCTTTGATAGTTGTCTTGTTTTGTCTCTAGGTTTTCATTCCTAACTTGCCACATCGATTTTATATTCATTCTTAATACACTGTTGCACTTTTGTCAGCATTCTTTTCTGGTTTTGAAGCTGATTTTACAACGTTCTCTACCTCTTCTTCCTTTGTGTTTAAAATCATGTAACGATCATTTTTGCTTCTCTGTCTATGCACCTTTCTTTAAGACCTTTCATAGCAATTTTCTGAGTTTATTGAAATCTGCGTCCTTTGAAGTTTGCAGAATGTTTCAATCTCCCATCTCCTTTCAAAAAACCGACAGTTCCTCATTCTTTTTCTATTCTAAAGTTCTGTCATTGCTCTCTCAACTATCTCTCCTGTAGTGATGGGGATCCTATCTAAATCGTATCTCCTCTTCTCTCGTGTAACTAGTGATAGGACGAGAGGGAATGGCCTCAAGTTGCACCAGGGGTAGATTCAGGCTGGATGCTAGGAAATACTACTTTTCTGAACGAGTGGTCAGGCACTGGAATGGGCTGCCTAACGAGGTGGTGGAGTCACCAACTCTGGAGGTGTTCAAGGAACGTTTAGGCGTTGTGTTGAGAGACATGGTCCAGTGAGAACTATTGGTGATGGGTGGACGGTAGGACTGGATGATCTTGAAGGTCTTTTCCAACCTGAGAAATTCTATGATTCTAAGTAGAAGATGATCCCTTATCTTTGGCATCTGCTATAGCTTTTAGGAGATTCGCTGGTATCTTGATGTGTGACCAAACTGTGAAGGAGGAAATGGTTAGAGACAGAAAAATATGATGTCTTCAGAGTGGGAGAACATGGGCTTTTAAACTGCAGTTAAGGAACAGTTGGAGACTGAACTCTCCACAGACATCCTAGCATATGTGACATGCATGAAAGATGTCTCTGCCAGGTACGCAGGTGGAGGAGAGGGGAGCTAATAGCTTCAGTGCAGCTTCACGTAAACATAATATGTCTGTTGCTAGTCTCCTAGAAGCAAAGTTCTCTCTACTACTGCAGCAGTAGTGCTCAAACAATATTGAGAAACCACTAGATAAATCTGGGCAAGCAAGTATACTGTATTCTCAGTCAGTTCTTAGTAACTTTAAGAGACTTTATTTTTCTTAAAACAGTGGTTCCTGAAGGATAGGTTGCAACCATAGGCAGTACTAGGGCATTTAGAAGAGGGGGTCACAACTCCAACAGATTTCAAGTACAGCAAGAAAGATATTATAGTGGATTAAAGGCAAAAAAATTTGAGAAGAGAATGGAAGGCTGTGGGGTTTGTTATGTTTTAATTTAAAAGGTTTCTGCATAATGCAGAAACTTTAATGCAATAAGTTCTGATTCATTAACGTGTTTCAAATGCAGAAATCACCTACAGTTAAATTCTGGTTTTGTTTATTTTTAAGGACAGTGAAGCTGATCTTCTTCAACAAAAAAGAAGATGACATACTTTGGAGAAACCAGCTAGAACAATTAGCTCTTAGAGATGAAAGGTATTTACAACTCTTGTAAAGAACAATTTGTATCATTCCAGTGTATAGTAGAACACACCTTGGGGCATACAGTAACTGTACACATAGCACAAGGGCAGATCCTGCTTCTGGAAACTTTTAGCTAGAATTTAATGAGACATAGGAGGTGGAAGGAGATTTGGTTATGTAGGTCACAGATGCATATCAGCAGGGTGTATCATTATGTTCTGCGAAGCTAAAAGTTTGATGTGACAGTGTTCAAGAGATATTTATTGGAGACGGAGTGTTAGAGGCACTGAGCTAAGGCTGGCAGAGAAGCTTTTTGGAGGTGAAGAAAATTAGCCTTAGTAATAGGAAGTGTAGATATGCAAAGATAAGGAAATAGTAGACTAGGATAGTGTACCCTTTGAATAACATTCTAAATTTACTGAAAAGTTGTGAAAAGTCTCTTCAGTGTCACTTCATTGCCAAAATTCTTAGCTTGAAATTCGAAGTTCAAATTAGGCCCTACTTTAATTTTCACTTACATTTTTTTAACTCGCTGTTATTTTTCTCGGTTACAATCTAATTATGGGTTAAAATGTAGTAATGTGCACGTAACGTTAACTTCATTTAGCAGGTCATACTGCTGTCAGGAGACATAGGCATATCAGGCTGCCTTTTGAGTTCAGTACCCTTGCTTTTAGCACTAGATAAACTGTTAATGCCTGGATTTTAGGTGAAACAAGTATGTTTTGTTTATGCTTATGTAATTCTTAGTTAGAATTGTATGAACAAATTAATTTCAATTGTTCCTTCATTGCATTGATATAAAAGTCAATATTATTTCATAATGTAGCAATGTCTGGCACCTTTGAAGCTGCATAGTCTAGACATTGTGCAAATTTACAGCAAAATCCCTTTCTCCCTTTCAATAGCAGCCTCAGACACCCAAGTGCTTGTTTTTCACTCGATAACTACTGTTGGTGGGTTTTAAAAACAAGTTAGAACATTTGCTTATTAATTAGATTGTGCTGATATTTTCAAAGGTTTGGCTAAGCATTCTTATTTCCCTGCTTGTGGGTTGAGCTATACCAACATTTGGATAAGTCAGTAATGGAAAAATAAAATCAGTGCTTTAGTATCTTGATTGGTACCTGCTGTTTTTTTATTTATTTACTTTAAGGTGAAGTACACAGCTACCATTCTTAACATTTAAAGATAGCATTAAAGAATTAAATGCGAAATTTGGGAGGCCATTTGATTGACTGACTTGGTTGGCAGGAATGATTAAATGTCTACAAGGGCTGACACTGCACAGTGGGAGTAAAGCAGAACAACGAAGTAATCACAGCAAGCGTCAGTGTCTAAGTAGTATTTCATACTGCAGTTTTCTAATCAAAGACATTGTCTAATTGGAATTTCTTTTGCTTTCCAGGTTTGAGGTTCAATTCATTCTTTCAGAGCCAGCGGAAGACTGGGTGGGTAAACGAGGGAAGATTTCTTCATCTCTTCTCTCTGAGTGTATGAAAAGAAGTAAAAAAGACTCCAAAGTGCTTATCTGCATCTGTGGTCCAACAGCGTTTACAGAACAGGGAGTACAGTGAGTATTTTAAGTAATGAGTTAGGGAATGACGAGTCTGTTAAATTTGATCACACTTGCCAGCTATAGTGTTTCTGACATGAAAGTCTTTCAAAAATGGCTTTGTTTTGTGCTTTGCAACAAGGGCTTTATTTTAAAGTGTCATGTTTCAGGAGTATTTTTAACATGTAGATAAGTAAATACTAGCAGTATTTGAGTTTCACGAGCTCTAGTAACTTGTCAAAACTTTCTAAGAGCATCTCTAAGTTTTTTTTCAAGTCCCGCTATAAATTCATTACTCGGAGAGAAGTTGATACGGTAGGAAATAAGCTTACTGTGTAGGTGTTAGCTTGACAAATTGAGCTAGTAAAAGTAACAATCAAAGCTGCTGTTCTATCGCAAGCAGTTCTCTGGATTATTGCGAATGTATTCATTTACATCTGTACCAAATATATTTTCATTATTTGGCATGTATTTAAAGATAAAGGACTCTCTTTTCTGTGGCACCGCTGAGGACAGCTGCACAGATCTAATGGAGGGTGGAATTGACCAATAATTGTTATCTTTTAATAAAGCAGAGATGCATCAAATGATAGCTCTGTTTACTTTTAGGAATTGTGTTGTTATGCTAGCATATCATATATGGTCGTGAAGTGCTTTTTAAATGCATTTACTAAGATAAATGAAGGCAAACTTTGCTGTGCGTGTCTCAGTAAAAACAAGATGGAGGTGCTGAAGTTGAGTCTGTGCTGAATTTTGGGTTCCAAATATTGATGTTAGAAATTTGATTTCTGACTTTCAGATATCTGAAGGATCTTGGATACTCCCAAGAAGAGATGCACACTTTTACTGAGTAAAGCTGTATGAAGATATCAATATCTGTTTGTTCAATACAATCTTATTTATTTACCTTCATGAATTTAAATAAGTGAGAAGCAATTTTATAAGACTTGAAATTTCACACTTGGTACCAAACAGTTTCTTGAAAGAAAAACCATCTTTGGAAGAAAAGATTTTATACTGTGTTTTATCTTGTTTTTGTAAATATTTTTTTCTAATACTTCAGTCTTCGTGTGTATTAATTTATTGTAGAGGGAAGCAGAAGTGTATGGTATGTGTTATGTAAGATGTTTGTTGGTTTTGGTTCATGAAAGTTCTTTTTATTGCAAGCACTGATTTAGGTTTTGAACTGAAAGTCTTATTTCTTACTGTAAAATGTCTGAAGAGCAATACTGTCTGAATTTAAACGTTGCACTGTAACTCAGGTAACGGGTCACTGAAAAATGTTCTTTTTCATCTGAAGTCTCTGTTTGACTTGCAAGCAGTCCAATTAAGTCTTTTGGCTTTGTAAAGAAAGAATAGAAGTACCTTTGGTAAAATATAAAAATTACCTTGGATAATAATAATAATAAAAGATTTTGTATTACTTAATGTATTTTTGTAGTTTTTTCTGGAATTTTCAGTTTATAATATGTTACAGAAGGGCTTCCAGAAGCTTAGGGATGCCAACTGAGAGCTCATAATGAAGGCAGAGTCTTGGTGTGCCATGAAACTTTCTGTGTGAAATCACTGACTTATACATCCCTTCTCATTAGCTGCCTTGAGTGTAAAAACATGACAGCCAATGGCCTGCAGATACCATGGTAAGGACCACGTAATTACCTAAAAATATTTGACAGATTGTAGTATTATAAATGTATTAGAATCTGTGGGGGTTTTTTTTCTATTATTAAAAATACGTCATTATGAGACTGTCAAATAGTTTGGAGGGAAATTTAAAAAAAAAAAAAACAAAAAAAAAAAACTGCCACCATTCTAGATGTGCCAGGAACATGTATTTTCATGTTGAATACCAGGAAGAACTTTTTCTCAGAATGAGTGGTGTTGCACTGGCACAGGCTGCCCGGGGAGGTGCTGGAGTCACCATCCCTGGAGGTGTTCAAGAACCGTGTGGATGTGGCACTGAGGGATGTGGTTAGTGGGCATGGTGAGGGTGGGCTAATGATGGAACTAGGTGGTCTTAGAGGTCTCTCCCAACCTTAATGATCCTGTGATTCTGAAAACATTGTTAAATATTTAAATAATACCCATCAAAAAGGTTAAGTTGCCATCTGACCGTGACTGGCTATCCTAAAATGAGCTGCCATGTCCTCACTGCCCTCTCATCTATTAGCCTTGAAGTTGGTAAAGGATGTTGTTGGCAGTCATTGCCCATAGGTCTCAGCTTACTTCAGTGGTAGTGTCACTATTTTGTCATCTATAAGGACCTAAATGCTCCCAGTTATAATTTTGCAATACGTTATTTATGGAGAGATGTGCTGTGAAGCTGAGTTTCTCTGAACAGGTTTCTTTTCCTCTGAACAGAAACATCAGTGCCGTGTTGGAAAAACAAAATGCTTGTAACATTGAATTTTATGCCTTTTTCTCTCACTAACACAAGATTACTGTGGTGACTTTGAAAATTACATCTTGGAGTTAAAGAATAAAGCTTACATCTTCTGCAGGATGCTGAGGAATTTCTGATGTTCCAGTCATTCAAGATCTGGTGGATTGTTGTGTTAAGGAAGCTGTTCTGTCTCCTGTGAAAAAGGGCTTCATTAATTCCTTCCCTGTCAGGCTTTTTGCTTCTAACGGGTTACTTTGCCAATAGCACGCCTTTTCTGCTCCAATTGTCCTTATCTGCATTAACCCAAAAGGACGAAAGACAGTGTTTTGGATAAGTAGCTGATGTGACACAATACTTCAGTGATTTTTATCATTTGTAGTTAAGATCTAGACTGTATTTGTCAACAGGCTGTGACTTCCCAAAGGCTTTGCACAGTCCTTGTGGTGCTCATAGACTTGGAGCTACTTGAGAGCAGATGAGGTGGTTGGAAAGTCTGTGATTACTGTGCATGGTTTCCAGTCTGGCGTACTGGTGGTAGTTGCTGTTTACAGTTGCAGCTCAAAGGAAATCGTGCTTCTGTAGATTTCAGGAGTGTCAGGAAGGATGAGGAAGCAGATCCTGACAAGATCAGTTATACTCAGTGTCAGAAGGCACGTGTCGACCATGCTGGAATGCAGGTATGCTAGAATACTTTTGGGGAGCTTCTACAGAGTCTGAATTCGGAAGTGTTTCTGTTCATAATAGGAATGGGGTATGGGACATGTACGGCTAAATCAGGTTGGATCAGGCCCTGGGCAACCTGATTTAGCTGTGCAAATCCCTGCTCATTGCAGGGGAGTTAGACTAGATGACTTTTAAAGGTCCCTTCCAACTCTAAGGATTCTGTATTGCTATGATCTAAGTCTGATCTAGTGAAGGGGTAACATCAAGTTACCCTTTTTTTATCATTTGGACAAATGTGCTCAGAGATCCCATTCCACTGTCAGCAAGAAAAAGGCTGATACTATGTACGGATGGGGTGCAACATATTGAGCTTTAAGCAGTGAGAGTGTTTCCATTTTCTTTTGAGGCGAATGATTTGACTTATCAAATTACCTGTTTTAAGTACTGGAAAACTAGTGTTCTTATGCGTAGTTTCATACTTGAGTGTTTTGGCTATCACAGGTTATAATCATTGAATTATTGGAGGAAACTCAATTTACTCTCATTTGTTTGAAGTGTTTAGTGTTGTTTTTATTGTGGTGTTTTGGGGGTGGGGAGGGGGTGTTCATATATCTGCACGGAGTTTTGTTGTGGTGGCATCAAGTTCTCAAAAAGTACCTCAAGTTACCTTGAAACGTCAAGTGGGTTTTCTCTATGATTGATAGGAAGGCAGATATGCTTATATTTTATGCATGTCTCTGGGAAAGCAACATGTTAATTACCTGAAAGCTAGCTTTTCATTATTTTTTCAGTACTTCAACACTATTTTGATTATTTGGTTTTGCCTTTGACATTCCTATGGTTATGCAGTTGGTTAAATTGACTTTTACAGTGTTGGTGCTCCAGAAAATAACAGTACCCAGCTGCTGTTGAAGCTGGTTTGCAGATTCAGAATTATTGGCTAGGAAGAGGGGAGAGGGAGTAGGCTCTCATATCCTGTGCCGACATTCACTTCTTAAGAAACAAGACTTGAAATGGAGGATGACGTCAGAAAGAATATTCTCCCCTACTGCTTTTTATCAATTACCTAGTTAATGTCTGAGGGACGGTCTCGGAAATTGATGCTGCTCTGTGCCATCTCTGAATGATAGTTTGCCAAGAAACAAACCTGCATTTGTTTACCAAAAGGAACTTTGAGACGTTTATCAGAACATACGGACTTAATTACTGTGTTGTCAGGCTCAGATGGGGAAAATTCTGTGGGAAATCTTTTACGGGGAGAAAAGGACATGGGCAGCCTCTCCTTCTTTGGAATATGTTCTCAGACAGACCCGTCATATAATTCTTGTTGTGTTTACAGCTATATATATATGTGGTGTGGTTAGAACAGGAGCTTGAAAAAATAAATGCTTTAGTGACATGTTTTAATAATAAATCTGCCAAGAAACTATTCATAAAATACCTGCTCGTCCACCCAAGAAATATGAAAAATACAGTAGTTAAACCTTATGTATTGTACCATATTATATCATACTTTATTGTCAAAGATATTCAGATTGAAATCCTAATTATACCCTGTAATCCATTGGTGTTTTATAGTTAGCTGCTGAGAGCGAAAAGGAATGGCAAATTGTAACAGTAATTTGCCAGTTGCATTTTAAAAACTCAGCTGCTTGGTTTTTGTTGCCTTTGGTACATGCCAAGAAAGCCATTGTTCAGTTTTATAGGAAAACCTGGCTTACAAATAAATCAGTTGTAGCTCTGGGATACTTGTATTATTCAAAGGCTGGTTAAAACATTCTAAGGAACCGATGTGAAGAGGCAGAGTCGGTCATTGTTCTGCTGCTCAAAGTGATGTTTGTATGTTCACTAGGAGATAATTATTTAAAAAAAAATCCTTAATAAAACCAAACAGTAAATATAAGGAATTTGAAGAATTCAGCCATTCAGTAGGTCTTCATTAACAACAACAAGATTAAATAATGAGAATAATGTTTTGCTTATTCCAGTGCATCAGTAATTCCAAATGTCCTGGAAAGAGGTTTGGTAAGGCTGAAAAATTTACTCTGTTGTTTCCTCCCATGCATTTTTTCTGAGCATAATTGAGTTTTAGGGAGAGCCCCAGAAAACTACCACATGGATGGATCTTTTGTCATGCTTTTGGATGGATGGATGGATACTTTTGGATGGATGGATCTTTTGTTGTCTTTAGGCATTTTTCTAGAAAATTCCCCATGTTATAAAGCTGTGCAAATTGTAAAAGATAGTCATAGATTTTGTAGTTACATCAGTGGCTCACCCTATGTGCTCTTGAAATACACAGTTTGTTACCCTCCTACACGAGGAGGCATATTACCCGTACGCTGGAAGTACATGTTCTGCCTTTCACATCAGACTGCAACATCCTGGTTTTGCAGTTTTAGACACCAACCAAACACCACACAGGTTTGTGGAAGTTGCAGCCATAAAGTCTACACGCTAAATCAGAGTTTGAATGCAGAGTTTGAATGGGAATTTTCAGGAACTTTTTGTTATGAGAGTGGTGAGCTGCTGGAACAGGCTGCCCAGAGAGGCTGTGGATGCTCCTTCCCTGGAGGTGTTCAAGGCCAGCTTGGATGGGGCCCTGGGCAGCCTGGGCTAGTACCAGACCTGGAGGTTGGTGGCCCTGCCTGTGGCAGGGGGGTTGGAGCTTGGTGATCCTTGAGGTCCTTTCCAACCCAAGCCATTCTATGATTCTGTGAACCCCCTACTTCATAAAATGGTGTTGTAGAATAAGACATGTTTCCACTCTCATGCTTCTCTTGTAGATAGCTCTGTAATGTGGTTCTCTGAGCTGAGTGGTTTGGAAGAAGGGGAACAATCACCACATTTCAGTTCCATCTACAGCCTTTCTGTATCTTATGAAGGATAACGTCCAAACAGTGATGGTAGCCCTTCTAGACTACATCAGGGGAGCCTCTTTAAGCACAGCAATCTGCATTTCCAATTTGGGAAACACTTGTTTCAGCATCTTTTTGCAACCATTGAAATTCAGCTCGCAGCCAACCACACAGCTGAGAGCAGTTACAATTTAACATCTTCATTGATATTAACTGAAGGGACGCTGGTTAGCAAGTGGACTTAGATGAGCTGAGTTGTTCTTTTTCCCCAGGATGGGCACGCGAAACTTCAGGAACTTTGAGGACTTCTACAATGTAATTTAGGATAAATTGTCATAGTTCTAAAAGCCTCTGATTTCCTTTGTAGTTCTGAGTAGGGCTGATACTACTCATAATGTGCTTTGCACAGAGTAGCTTAGCAACAAATGGCAACTTGATGTTATTTCAGATTTCTAATGTAGATATGCTACTGCGTTGAAAGTGGCTGAATTTTAACTTTGAGTTTTACTTCTATTGTTCGAATACTTGG
The DNA here is from genome assembly GCF_002078875.1 of Numida meleagris. NCBI lineage: Eukaryota > Metazoa > Chordata > Aves > Galliformes > Numididae > Numida > Numida meleagris. The sequence continues at coordinate 77,646,922 of NC_034411.1, read as the reverse complement.
AAGACTTGTTGCAGATTTCAAACTTCATGATAAATTCCTGAAGTGATGAACATTGGTCTGAATATCTAAAACTAAACTGAGATGGATTTGTATTAACAATTGAAGGCAGTGATGCTCGTGGTTTCCCTGTTTGTACCTAAGTGGTGGTGCAGCTTTTTTTGCCTGTTAAAACGGTGCTGGTTTGCTTCTTTATTTTTACCTTCTTTATTGCTGATGTTGTGGTGAAACAGCCACGTTCCTGCAATCGTTCCGCTTTATTGTGTGGGCTCATGTGTAGAAATATTTAGGGGTTGTTTTTTTTTTTAATTGTTCACCATTCAGGTCCTTTTCTCTGTGTTGAAAGTAATAGAATGTAGGTACTGGTTAAGTGTGCATGAAAACTCAAAATACTGCTGCAAGGATTTTACGAAAGGAAATCCTAATAGGCCAGAATGGAGTTATGAGAGATTATAGAGAAAAGCTGCAGAGACGGTAGTAAACAAACAATAAGGCTGGAAAGAAATGCCTTGCTTTATTTGAAATCATACTCATGCATTACAAATAAGCGGGGGAAGCCTTATTAGCAAAGTTGCTGGCCTCAACTGAATGATTTTCCTTTACAAAGCGGTGGAGGGCAAATGGTGTGTACATTTAATGAGAGGTCAAAACCAAGGTGGTCATTAATAGGAACCCGTGGCAATTCGCTGCAGCAGCAGAGTGCCTGTGTTTGGTGCAGGGGCTGAGCTGGGAGCTGTGGCTGCTGGCCGGTTGCTGGCTGGCTGCTGACGGAACTCTTTGTGCCTATGGACCCTGGAGTGTGGTTCTGCTCACCTCTTGTAGTCCAGCTGGCCCATGGTCCCATGTGCATGCTTTACAACATAGTACATTGCTACTGAATATTTTCAGTACGTACAGAAAATCTCTTACATACCCTAACTACACAGAGAATGTTGTTCCTTGGTCAAACGTTGCTGTTTCTGCAGGAGCAATTTCGATTAGCTGTTGACAAATGTCTCGCCTACATACAATTGGATCGATTCTGCAGTAGGGATCACCCTGGATGTTAATCAATGCCTTTCAGAGCAAAAAGCCATGTACAGCTCTCATACCCTGCTCAGCCGCAGGTGACCAAGAAGTGAATTTGATGTTCATGCTTATAACACAGAACTGAAGTGCCGTCATTCTTGCCACCCTTTGCTCACATTGAACCTTCCCTCTTGCCAGCAGCTGATTTTTAGGCAAGATGCCCTCCTCATCTGAGGCTTTCCCAGCCACAGGGCTCTGTGGCCAAATTCTGTCTGATCTGTCGTGAGTTTGGGCAGTGTTTAATTCCCAAGGCAGCACAAAAAGTAGTGGGGAGACAAATGCAATGCATGTTGTGCTCTCTTTTAGGACGAGAGGTGATGGCCTCAGGTTGCAACAAGGTAGATTCAGATTAGATATTAGGAACAATTTCTTCTCAGAAAGAGCGGTGCTGCACTGGCACAGGCTGCCCAGGGAGGTGCTGGAGTAACCGTCCCTAGTTGTGTTCAAGAACCGTATGGATGTGGCACTGAGGGACATGGTCAGTGGGCTTGGTGGGGGTGGGCTGGTGGTTGGATTAGATGACCTTAGTGGTCTTCTCCAGCCTAAAAGGTTCTGTGATTCCTGATCGTGCTCTAGTTAATGAAAGTCATGTGTGAGATGTGTTCTGCAGTTAGACGAATATTGATGTTTTACACAGAAAATAGGGTTTTTTTTTCTTCTTAGATATTGAAAGTATCATGGCTTTTTTTTTTGTCATTCTTACACATTACTACATATTAATAAATTACATGGAAAAAAATCATTAAAAAATAAAGTCCTTTGTAGTTAAGGGTTTTGGATATCTCTTTTAAGAATTGTCATAGAGCAAGATTTAGCTTGAAACCGAGATGCCCAAAACAAGCTGTCTGCAGCTGAGTTTCTGGACTCCCTCTGCAGCCAGAGCTCCAATCTGTGCAGCCCTGCATTGTGACTCAGCCGAGCATCTGTGGCTGTGGGATTTAGTGTGACCCAGACCTATACGCAGGATGGACAAATACATCACAGGGCAGCTGGGAGGCCTTCATCTTTAGTCTAGAGTGGCTGCTGGAGACCTCGAAGGCATTTTGGGTGCCCGCAAAGGCACTGAGCACCGTGCCTGCTGCTGTGCATGCAGAATAAACTGGGTTGCTCTGTGGGTGACAGTGGGAGTGCAGACACCTGCACTTCAGTGACTTATGCTGGAGCTGACTCAGTGTGCCGCCAGGCTCAAAGTTAATCCAATACAGGATACCCTTGCTGGAGGTGTGGAAGCTTTGTGATCTTTTTTCTTTTTTCTTCAGTACATGGCTGCCAGGAAATGTTTTCTACACATCTGAAGCACAGTTGGCTACCGGGGAGCTCTTTATTTTCCTCTGAATGTACATAAAAGCCCTTCCATGTGGAGATCGCAGTTTTCAGAGACTGACCAGTAGAGCAATGCAGTGACGCAGAACTTGTGAATAACTATGATTGCTGATCTGAGCTACTCACATTTGAGAGATAAACAACCCTTAATTCCATGGACTTTTAGTCCAACATGAGCAGACCTGGGCTGTGGGTTGACTTTGATTTGATTTGGGTTTTGTCTTTAACAGAACTGAGTACTGGTGAGGAAAGGATGTGTTTGAGATGGAGTGAGCTATCCATTTCCCCACAATATTTTGCTGACTTTGACAGAAGAATTTTTCAAAGCTATCTGTAACACAGTGCTGTACCTCTAAACAAGTGGGCCTATGGCCATCCTCCATGTGTGCAGGTGAAAGTTCCAGTGTATGTCACTAAAAAACCTGCCTCATTATTTAGATCTTTCTGAAGCAGAGATTTTTTTGTAATTGTAGCTGTGGTCTGGATGCATTTCCTTGGAGTTTTTCTTTGACAATAACTACAAAGTGCTGTGAAATCAAGTTGAGTTTTTACTAACCTGTATGTTTAACTGTCTTCAAGGCCGTTTTTTTTTTTTTGTGTGTGTGTAACTGTATTTTTTTAATAAACGTGCTACTAAAAGATGGATGATTTTGTAATGTTCTTGATCTTACTGGGATGGTCTTATAAATTTTCACAAATTCAAAAGCAAGAATAATCTTGCTTCATTTTTTTCCTTTCTACAGGTATTTAAATCTACTTTGAGGCTGTGTGATTTTCCTACATCAGTTAGAGAAATTCAGATTTAAAAAGAAAAAAAGATCTCCTTAACCCAGTCCTACATCTCAGCTTCTCTATCAGATATTGCAGCTATTTAATTTGATGATAACTGGGAGGGAAAAAAAATCTCAGTTCAGATTAGTAGAGCTATTTTAGTGCATGTGGTCAATGGCTTATGATTCTCGTTAGTCGAGATTTACTCAGTCCTGGTCCAGAGTAAATGTTCCTGGGTTGTCAATACGGCAGCGGTATCATATACATTTGTAATACAGATTCTCTTCTCTGTTAACAATCTGTCTTTCATTCTTTGATTTTCCTTTCATTAGCAAAATGTCATGTTTAACAAGCAGAATCATAGAATCATAGAATGGCCTGGGTTGAAAAGGACCTCAAAGATTGAGTTTCAACCCCCTGCTTGTGTGCAGGGTCACCAACCACTAGGCCAGGCTGCCCAGAGCCACATCCAGCCCGGCCTTGAATGCCTCCAGGGACGGGGCATCCACAACCTCCCTGGGCAACCTGTTCCAGTGCGTCACCACCCTCTGAGTGAAAAACTTCCTCCTAATATCTAACCTACATCTCCCCTGTCTCAGTTTAAAACCATTTCCCCTTGTCCTATCACTATCCACCCATGTAAACAGTCGTTCCCCCTCCTGTTTATACGCTCCCTTCAAGTATTGGAAGGCCACAATGAGGTCTCCCCAGAGCCTTCTCTTCTCCATACTAAACAAGCCCAGTTCCCTCAACCTTTCTTCATAGGAGAGGTGCTCCAGCCCTCTGATCATCTTGGTCGCCCTCCTCTGAACCCTTTCCAAGAGCTCCACATCTTTCTTGTACTGGGGGCCCCAGGCCTGGATGCAGTACTCCAGATGGGATCTCACAAGAGCTGAGAGGAGGGGGACAATCCCCTCCCTCTCCCTGCTGGCCACTCCTCTTTTAATGCAGCTCAGAACATAGTTGGCCTTCTGGGCTGCCAGCACACACTGCTGGCTCGTGTCCAGCTTCTTGTCCAACAGGATCCCCAAGTCCTTCTCCACAGGGCTGCTCTCAAGGAGATAGAAGTTTCAAGGCAGGCCTGGCTGCTTTGTTCCTATGGAAACAGAAGACTATCTTCAAACAAACCGAGTTTCTGTGGCAACACAGGTGGGTACAGAGGTGTGCTGAGGCAGTGTTGGGGGTGTCCTCTTGCATCTGGTGGGAGCCAGTGCTGGTTGCACCAGAAGGAAGAGAAGGGTTCCCTGGGAGCAGATAATGGCACTGAATCCTAAAAAGGCCAAACATATCTCCAAGCCCCAGCTTGCTTATCCTTATGCTTTTGACCATGAAGAGCTCTATTCTGTCATGCTTTGTCACTTCTCAGTAGATTTACTGAATCTGTTCCTGATGAGTAGCCTTGAAGATGTTAAAGAGAAGTTATTATTTTTTAAGTCAGCTTGTAAATATTTCTTAAAAAAATGTATGCGATGGGAGTTTTGGGATGAGATTCTGGAGAGCAGCCCCATTGAAAGAGATTTGGGGGTTCTGGTTGACAGCAACTTGAACATGAGCCAGCAGTGTGCCCTGGCAGCCCAAGGGCCAACCGTGCCCTGGGGTGCACCAGGCTCAGCACTGCCACCAGGTGGGGGGTGGGGTTGTCCTGATCTGCTCTGCACTGTGTGGCCTCACCTCCAGCACCGGGTGCAGGTTGGGTGCTACAGTGCAAAAAGGACATAAAACCATTAGGGAGCATCCAAAGGAGGGCTGAAAAGATCGGGAAGGGTCTGAGGGCAAGGTCTCCTGAGCCAGGAGTTGGAATCAAGCAACTGATCCTTCTTGGTTCCTTCCAACTTAGGATATTTGGTGATTCTATGGCAGTCCTGTATGTACCTGAAAGCAGAAAACAAGGTCCTGCTGGTGGAAGTATTTTCTCCTCTTTGAAGTAAAGAATCCATATAAAATATGTGGGGAACCATAGTGAATGGAACAAGATACAGTGGAGAAGTATGAGTCAGTTTGGGAAGGTGCAAAGAGATGCATATGCCCACCTAGAAGGAAAGGTCGGGGAGAGCTGTAGCAGAGCAGCAACTGTGTGCTGTGCAACCTGACTAGGCTATTAGTCATGCAAGGGGAGCTTTTTGTACTGCGTATTAAAACAAGGTACGTTTGTTGAAGCACTCTAAGATGAAAATGTTTTCCTTGTGGAGTCAGAAGAAATGCCTGTCTCCTTCCCTGTAAGGATGCAAAAAGCTAGTAAGTGACTGAGCAGCTCTGGGCTGGCTGAGGGAGGGAGCATCCTGCTGCCCCTTCCCCCCTCACTGACCTCTGCTTTTAGCCCTGTTCTTCTTGGCCAAGCCTCAGGCAGCACAGACGAACATGAAATTTGGGGTATCAGTTCCAATAAAGATAAAGTGGCACCAAACCACTTTAGGAAGGAGTCATCTGCTTCAGATATAGTTGTGATAAGTGCACCCTGAATGGTGGCAAGGAAACATGGGCAGGAAAAGCCACAACAGTGCTGCTCAGGTGCATGCTCTGAGGTGCTATAAGGGGTGTAGGAGTAACAGCTCTAAATGTGAAGTGTTTGGGAGATGAAAAGAAACAAATTACGACCAGAAAGGTTGTAATTTAGGGTCTTAGGTGAATTTCAAAATGGAAAAAACCTTTACTATATTGCTTTATGCTGTAAATGACTAAAGGCACAGATACCCTTAGACCACTGGGAGGAGAGAGTAAGAACAGTATATAAAATAGAAACATGCTTTAAATTTTTGGGACAAGACTTCTAAAAATTAGGAAACTTTAAGTAGGTGCTTGAGTGTGGAGGGTGGGAAAGTTAACTCTAAGAGGGACAAATGGCTGAGTGCCACAGTGCCCACCAGATGAGTAACTGCAACTTGTGCCTAAAGGAACAGCCATGTCCTACATCTGCTAAGGGCTGAGCTGATACAGAAGTGTATCCGGTGCCTCTGGTAGCTCAGATTGGAGGAGGGGGATTTGCTCCTTAATGTCACAGCCACTGGGAGTTTTATGTACGGCAGTCTTTCCCTACCCACCTGCCTAGGTCTTTCGGCAAGATGGATGAGTAAAAGCAGAGTAGGCTCTATATGGTAGCATGTTCCAATCCAAATCCAAAAAAGTGTTTGAATAACTATTTTCAGTCCATTTATAGTTCTGTCAAGATTCTGTGTCATTCCTCCTAGGAGAAACATGTCTATTAACGGGACTTCTCACGTACACTTGCTAAATGAACGGTATTCTTCAGTCAGACTGTCCCATGAAATTATTTTCCTGTAGAGAATATCAAAACTGAAGTCTTGAATAATAGATTTCCTGAGTGGAAGGGCTTCCATGCAGACATTCCACTGCATGTTCTTAAAGCAGAGAAACAAGCTTAATAATTTAATGTCTTCCCTATTTTTCTCCTCACAAACCGCACAAAGCTTGCCGTCGGTGCTCCAGTTTACATGGCGTGCTACTGCAGGGTCCTCTTTTTTTGCAGGACACCAGTGCTACATTGGAAGAAAGATTTTCTCTGAGTTTTAGCTTGGATTGAAGTAATTTCTTATATTTGAGCCATCACCTCTCTAAAGACTGCCCTTAGCAGGATGTTTGATCAGGCAATCACAACTGTGTCCTGCAGAACCACCAATGGTCAGTGAGCAAGGAAATGCTGTATCGAATAACATACTACTTACTGCCTAAGCAGTATGTTTTGGTGAATTGTTTTTCAGACTTACTGCGTATGCACCACTTTTTTCCAGCAAGACTGATTGCTGGATTAGCTTACCTCACCAGTGCTGTTGTCCCTAGACATATTTCTCCACCCACTCCCTCCGATTTAAAGACTCCAGCCACCTACTGTACACAGACGTAGCTTAGCCCTCCACAGTACTATATACTTGTATGTCTGTCTGTCTGTGCCCGGTGCTGCTCTCACCACTCCCCTTGGCAGCACTCTCTCTGTGCCACTGAACTCTCCTTCCTTCTCTCAAACAGAGTGACTGATGGAAGTAATCAGCTGAGATTAATCCTGTTTCTATTTCAGTTGTAAAGTTGGTGTGTCCTCAGTTTTTCTTACTTCTGTTTGTCTAAAAGGAAAAGTAGCATCTCCCAGCAAACCATGTTTTAATAAGTAAGAATTAAAAAATAAGCCAACCTTGTATTGCATGTTGAGAACATGATGTCTTGCCTCTGTAAGGAAGAGATTTGCCATTCTCTCTTGTAATGAAAATGCAACTTGTCTTGGTAAGCACCTGAATTGCTCCCTTGCCTTCTGAGAGAAAAATAAGAGTAAGAATTGTATTAAAATGTCAGTAAGTACCTATGGCTACAGAAGAGCTTTTCCCAGCACTACGTTGTTGCTTTAGAAAATGATTTCTTAAACTTTTGTGACTAATGAAGATCTAATAGGAAAGCTGATGGGGTACAGATCAAATTTCAATGTAGTCTATTTCTGATTATCATTATGACTAGCTCAAAGTAACCACAAAGAAGAATTGAATGTGTCTCCTTTCCCTTTTTTTTATCAGAAGTGAAGAGTGTGTCTCAGGTGGGTGAACTCCCACAGAAAGAGCACACAATGCAGTTTTTGTCTGTGTTCTGTGCATAGTTGTGCTGCTAATGACACACAGTGTTCTTGGCACTCCAGGCAACTTCCCAAGTATGAGCGTGTTTGCTTTTATTTCCTCTTCTGCTGACGGGTGTTGTGGCAGAGTTTGCAGATAAATTTTATTTACTCAGGGGAGCATGAGGGTGAGGTAAGCTCAGAATTTGTATTCTTCTAATCTAAGCTGTGTGCAGTGAAACCTGAAGAGTGAAATTTTAATCAATAAATAATGATTGCATACTTCTTTTTAATGCAGTGGAATCTCTTCTTTGCAAAGCCCTTAAGAGCTAATCTAATTTGAAGCACGGTGACAATACTGAGGAATTGTGCAGAGGGACATGCACACAACCTGAATGCTAGAGGAGGAGCTGACACAACTAGATCCAGAAAATAAGGTTTACCTGGGAGTGAGCATGTGCCTCACAGAGGATGAATCCATCACTCAGGATGGGAGTTTCTCCTCTACAGCTACGCATTGGAGATCCCTGTTCTGCAGCTGTAGAAAGTCCCCTCCTAATTCAGGCTGAGCTCTGTCCACACTCAGCTCAATGCGCACTGAGGTAGGAGAGCAGTGCTTACCTTGCTCTACTGCAGCTGTCCAACCCCACTGTTCTGCAAGGGCACAAATGACACCACTGCCAGGACGTTCCTCTGTCACCCTCAGGCCTGACCTCCTATGTATATCTCAGATTTTAAAGTTAGATTGAGAGCTCTGTTTAATGAAGCCGCCTCGGTATCTACAAGATTGCCTCATCATTAAGCTACTGCTTCCTCACAAAGCAGAAAATTGCACAGTAGGTCCTGGGGCACCTTGCTGGGATGCCAACAGTAAGTTGGTCCTTTGACAGAATAGAATCTACTATCCTGTCAGTGAACTAGCACCAACATCTTTGGGAACGGACCCCAGGCAAAGATAGCAGGAAGACAGCAGGAAGGAGGCAGGTTGATCTCTTGGGAAAAGGGCCCTCAAAAGCAGTCCTAGGGCTTTCCCTGAGCCTTCCTAAGAATGCTTCTGTTGGCCCAAAGAAGACTCTAGATGCTGTTGTTCAGCAAAGTTGACAAGTCAGTTTGTGCTTGAAATGAGTGCTAAATGAGACTTCTCTAGGGCAGCTGTTGAAGTTATTGCTTGATATGAGAGACGATGATGCTGGCCCACACTTCTTTGGTAGTGTTTTTTTCAGTGTTTTCAGATCCTGATTACACATGGTTTCAGCTTATGTTTCTTGTACCTCAGCAGCAGCTTTTCTCGTGCTCTTGGAAAAGCAAATTGAGGATAATTGGCTTAGTTCTGTGTCCACTAGTCGTCCATCCCTTTGGAACTAAAAATGTTGCTTCTGACTGTAAGGCTCAGTAAGTAAGCACACTAATTTTGGTAAATCCTTTTCAGAGAAACACTGTCTCTGTGTATGTTTGTGCTGGCACTGAATTTACTCGCCAGCCTGTCTGGCAGATAAAGGTTGCCTGATAAAACACAGATTCCCTCAGTGCGCTTTATCTAAAGTTGACATAGATTCTTCAGTCTCTCTCTCTTACAAAAATACTGCCCATCGTTGTTTACTGGTTTTGGGGTAATTGTATGTGTTGGAGGGAGGCAAAAAATGCTGCATTTCTTCTTCTCCATCTCAACCTTCACTGAAGTGAGTGAATGACAGCATAACAAGGAATGAAGATACTGAGGAAAACATGAACTTGACACAAATGGCAATTTCGGAGTGCCTAAGAGCACTTATTGAAAACATGCCAAGCTCAAAAACCAGAGAGAAGAGCTAAGATAAACGTGAACGCTTTGACCAGTGGGTCTTACTTTGCTGACATGTACACAAGGGTGTTTAAAGACAGGAATACAGTGCCCTAAGTAGTGTTTTTAAAATAAAATGAAATTGGCTTATAGTTCTGTGATGTTCCTGCATGGATCAAGGGGTGGTGCCAAATGGTAGCTTCCTTGCTCCTTCAGCTTCCATATGCCTGAGTTCAGCCTCAAATGTATAATCTCTTGTTGTCACCTGGGCCTGCAAAGGACTGATTTGATGAACGTAACCAATAAACACGTCTTCTCCCTTGCCTCTTCCCATTGGGGAAAATCCTTTTTGGCATGACGGAATTTATTCAAATGTCAAATTTGTTTGAAATCTTCCTTGTTTCTTTTTTAAGAGTGGCATTTTTTTCAAGTCTAGGTTGTTCTTGAAAACAAATATTAAAGTGGGTTGTAATAAAAAATTACCTCATCTGTGAAAATGATCTGTCCTGTATAATTACTGCAGATCCTGTCAGAATGCAATAATTTAAGTTCTTTTTTTTTTAATGGAAGAAAAGGAGCTAATAATTATAAGCACTCCCATGATTAAGGAAGTATGTACTACTCAAAATGAATTCAGCTCTTTGATGACAAGTGATTTCTCTCACCCCAAGGAGCTTTTCAGAGGTCCACACCATCATCTGCATGAACCCCAGGAGAAGAAGGTGCAGGACCCTCCTTTCAGCTGTGGTGCAGGTAGGTGCAAGGATCTGAGTTAGATATGCAGTATTTGTAGAAAACAGCCTTCACAGAATGGCCTATGTTGGAAGGGATCTTGAAGGTCATCTATCATCTTCTAAAACGGAGTCTCTGAGTGCTCTGAGGTCAGAGTAAACTCTGTTCAGCTGGAGAAGAAGCACTCAGCAGTGTGGAGCCACAGCCCCTGCCTGGTAAGGTGCAGTAGGGCAGAGAGATGGAAGTTCTTCCTCTAGAATGTTCTATTTTACTTTACCTTTAAATCAGTTCTTCAACATTCTATTTTGATGCTTCTGCTAAGAAACTCATATCTATTAAAAGTTATGGAAGTTTAAGGTGAGTACTTTGTATGTCCTTTTTGCCCACATTGTTTTTTGTCTCTCTTTAATTGCATCTGTGCTTCTGCAGGAGGCGAGATTCCAAGTGACTCCACTCTGCAGTGCAGTCCCAGCTCCCAGAAAGCTGTCTTATGTTGATTCCCACTGCTCTGCATGACTGACTCTGTTACATTCCTTTCTCTCAGAAAGATACTTAACAGATCAAATGTGTTAAGACTGCAATAATGTTGCTCTTTGCTTCTATAGCCTGCTGCCACAGCCTTATCACTGGTACCACGCACCTCCCACTGTCTAATAGCAGGTTTCATTCTTAGGTATGCTAGAGACTTTCTGAAACATCTGGTAAATGAAAGTATTTGGCTGGTATTGGCATGTTTCCCGTTGAAAGACCAGCTTGATATTTGTATTTAAATTGCTATATTCAACAAGCAGATGAGGGTGCAACTGCTGGTTGTTATTAAATTCAATGGAAGATCTTTGTGTGCGAAGCTAGTAGCTCAAAAGCCAAAAATGTAAAATTTAAGTATCTGGGTTAAACTTGGCACTGGTGTGTAGGCAGATAGGATGGCCTGCTCTTAACAAAGCAAAGATTTGACAGAACTGCAGCTTGTTTTTGTTGACATCACAACTTAAGAAAACATTTCCCTCACGTTGGGAGGGAGGAATTGTGAACTGCACAACATATCCTGTTAATAAGTGTTATGGTATTCCTAACAGCATTACTCTTCCCTTCTGGGAAGAGTTGGCTTGGGTTGGAAGGGACCTCAAAGTTCATCTAGCTCCATATACTTCTTCATTGGCTGCCTAGCAGTGTAATCTGCTTGCTAGCATGTGATGTGTGAACAGAAGTTCTTCTGATTAAGAGTGTCCAGACACTGGAACAAACCCCTCAGTTAAGCATGTTGTAGGAAAGCAAATTTCCCCACCCCTATGTATGTGCTTCTTTTTTCAGTGGATACTGCTGTTGCTCTGCCTTCAAGAGAAAGCACCAATGAACAGAAGGGTACTCTGTCTCTATATGTAGCTGGGGCTGACAGAAAGGTGGGAGGAATGATTCAACTTCCTTAGCTATCTAGAAGCCATTTCCAGGTGTTCAGCTAACCTCTGCTTACAGTCAAGGGACAAGGGATGGGAAGGGGCTCCTGCAGAGCATGTTTCACCCAATTGCAGACGCATTTCCAGTAGGCATGAAGCCCCATATTTCCCTCCACTTTCCCTGGAGATAAAACCTAGGTGAACCATGCAACTAGTCACCTAACTGTAGGATCTAGATGAACTCATTCAAGAATACAGAAGTATTACTGCTTGCTGAGCTCCTATCGCTGTTTGAGAAACTTAATCTTAGATAAACCTATGCTTCAAAAATTAATTTTGCATTAACAATTAATGTACAGTTACATTCTTATCTTTGACCTTTATTATGGATGAGACAGTAAAACAGAAGTCAGAGGCACCCAGTATGGAACACAGTGGGCTGTCCAGGACTCACATGGGAGTTCTTTTGGGAGACTAATGTTAAAAAGCATCCTTTCAGTGCACTCCCCATCAAGTAACAATTGTCTCCCAAGGGGAGAACACTAGGCCAGTTAGACACGTGTTCACATGCTTTTTGTATGTAACCCCTCCCCCGTCCCACATATTCTGCCTGCTCACTAAGTCAAGCAGAAGTCATTTAGCCATGATAAGGTAAGAAAGCTGCTCCAAAAGTAATGCCTCCTATTTTATTACTTTGGCTCACAGTGTCAGAGGCAAATGTTGTGATATAGCAATAGAGGTTGAACTTCCTGCCAATTTTCTGTTCATTTTTGTTACTGTGTGACAGATGGCAGCAGAAGGGCAGTTTGACAAAATGGCACCTGACATGGAAGTGCATATGAAGCAATGGTGTGAAATTCAGTTCCTTCATGTGGAAAAAAAATTGCACCCATTGACATTCATTGGTGCTTGTGAACACGGTGCATTTTAGCAATGACACAGTCATAGCAGCTGTGAAACACTAGGTCAGCTCCGCTTGTGCAGATGTTTACGAGCGTGGCATGCACGATCTTGTGCTGGCAAAAATGCACAGCTAATGGTGGTGACTATGCTGAAAAACAGTGCTTAGTAGCTGAGAATTTGCTCAATCAAATAGTGTTATTGTGCTCTTTGTATCTGCTATAATTTCCATGGAAATAAATGAGGGCATTACTTTCAGAGCAATTTAGGTATCAATAAACATGAGCCAGTATCTGTAAGGAAATATGTATATGTACCTTAAGTGATTTGCTCACATGCAATCTGCAGGACAACTTTTAGTGTGAACTTGAGTCTATCAGTAATAAAACCTAGAAGCAACTCTAGGTATTTGTTTGCAAGAGCTGAGACTTTTCACAGTTCTCAAGACACATTCTGCAGTCAGCAAGGATACAGCCAATTACAGAATCCACTGAAATATTCTTGCACTGAGACATAATTTGAACTCATTCTCTATTTCCTTACTTGCATCTTTTGAGATATTTGGGATAAATGTTTTCAAACCTTGCATTTAGTATCATAAAAGAAACAGATGTAGCGGCCAAACTGGCAGCCCTTGGCAGAGAATCCAGTGAGCTATGAGCATGCATTCCTGTCCAGTTTAGCATACTCAAAGATTTCCAGCACTAATGGATCACATCAGGAAAAATTTATGAAATGAAAGCTATTCATAAACAAAATACTGGATAACAGCCGAGAAAGGTGGAAAAAAGGTTGCTGAAGCTGGGAAGTGCAATGTGTGCTAAGCACTAAATACCCGGAGACTGAAGAGAGAAAGCAAGTCAGAAAATAAATGTGATAGGTGGAGCCATAAATAAATTTAATCAGACAGACAGTGAAAGCCATAACAAATTTAAAAGGAGATAGAAATGGATGGCATGAAAGTGCCAAGAGGCCGGAAATGAAATACAGAGAAACTGATAGACTAAAATCGCCTTCATATAAAAAATGAAGCCATGGGGAAAAGAAATTATCATTGTATTTGGAAAAAAAAAAAAAGAGATCTCTCTATACTCCCTCATTCAGCATGCTGTTTGGGCAAGTCATCTTCAAAGCACAGAAGAAAATGATCTCTAGCTACAATGTGTATGGTTATTTGAGCCTTATGTTAAACTTTCCTGTGGAACTCTCCCTCTGCCATGGCAGTGGAGCAGATATGGTAATGAGGAACAGATTTGAAGTGTCTTGCTCAAGAAGACTGTGGCCAAGCCAGAAAACAAAACCAGATGGCACTTGAGGCCATTCTTTCTCTCTCCTGCGTGACTCTGTCCTACGTATTGGTGTTACTGGACTGGCCGTCCCAAAGCAGGTAGCACCAGAAGACCAGGGCTTTGAGAGTCCCTGCTTACACATCTTCTTCTAGCTGTAGGTGTCCCTGTTTGTTGCAGGGAGTTGGACTAGATGATCTTTAAGGATCCCTTTCAACTCAGACAATTCTATGATTTTATGATTGTTACCTTATGGCTGTGGGGGGAAACCAGAGCTAGGCACATGTGTCCATGCCCATTTGTTTTCTGGAGCTCTGTGACTTTTTTCAATGGCAGATGTTTTGTACTATCTTTGAAATGGTAAGACCCAATCCTATAGGAGTTGATTGGCTTAACTGGTGACTTTTTAAATTTGTTTTATTATTTATACATGCTTGGGATTAGTATAGCATCAGATGCTGCAGAGATCATTGGCTGTTAAGTGTGAAATTAGTTTCTTATGGAACAGGAAATTATTGCAGCCATGTTGGTGTGGCTCTGTGTCAGGAATAATGAGCCTTGTAAGAGGTGTGGCTAACGAATCAGCTTCAGTGCCACACAGACACAGCTTTGAGGAGATAAGCTAGCACTGTGTGTAATTGGCAATGTAAGAGGTGCTAGCTGAAATATGCTCATAATAGGCACAGCAAACATAGTGATTGAGGGCTTATAACGTGGGATCAACATTGTTAGCTTCTGTATTCTTCCTAGTTATTTCACTTGTCAGGCATGTACAACCAGTGCTTGAAACACACACAGCTTGACTTGAAGAGGAACCTGCCATTTCAATACAGTCATATTGATGGTGAAATTTCAGGTCAGCATTTGACAGGCTAGCCAAAGTTTTCAGTCCAAAATGATTCTTAAGGGAGCTTGAGGCAGTGCTTCAGATGTGGAGAATAAATGTTCGTAACCTCAAACCTAAGGTAGCTAGATTTCCTGAAACATCAGGCTTGGCCTGCAGCAAGAGCAGCTATGTATGCCAGCATTTGGATGAGACAGAATGAAAGGACAGTTTGTCTGCCTCCAAAATCTGAGAGGTGTTCTTGATCATTAGGCAGTGTTGCTATCTTCAGCTTTACATCTTTCTTTTCTGCCCTTGTGTCAAGTCTTATGTTAAAAACAAAACAAAGCAACCAAGGAAACGAAGAACAGAATCTTCTCAACTTTATTTGTAGTTACTTAGCTCTCTGATCTTGAGTGTCAAGGTTTTTGGTTGATGTTGTACTCTGTGAGCTCAGAGAACACAATCACTTTTCAGTATCATTGTAGCAGACTTATTAAAAGATAATTACTTATTCACTGGGAACTTGAGTTGTAAGAACAATTTAAGGATTTTATCCATTTCATTTTCAGTCCCTCTCATGTAATCCAAAGACTATTCTTCCTGAAAGATACATGAAAGGTGGAAGAAGTTAATAATAAGCCCTTACTGGAGAGAAGCACCTCAACAATAATTGTGTCTTTCGAGAGGAGACTTCAGGCATATAGTTTCCACCCACTCCAGTCATTAAACCAGTACTGTGAATTGTTTCATAGTTGTATCCCCATCAGGTTGATGTAAATTTATGACTGTTCTGTTCTTTTAAGTACTAAAATCTGATTTTCTTTTCATGAATACAGATAAGGACTGTTAGCTTTATTATGAGGTGTGCAGTATGATTCTGTAAAGCTTCCTATTATTTACATTATTTGAGCTGTTTGAGCTTCAGTCCCTTCTCACAAACCAGCTCAGCACAAGAATTAGCCTATTACGCATGTCACAGGAGGGTTTTTCATGTCTGACAGCTTAAATGTACTTGGCATTCTATTTGTAGCTTAGTCTTCTAAACCACACGCTTGATTATAGTGTGTTCTTGTGGTGCTGGATGTTGTTTTACTCCTCCTTGGGAATAGCTGTGAATGTGTTTGTCTGGAATACAGAGGGCTGAATTGTTCTCAAACCTTGTGGCATCTCCCTCTATCCATTCTTTTCCACTCTCCTAAGTTCCAGTTTAAAACAAGTTGCCACTGAGCACCCCAGAAACAGTATTGACTTAGAAACACACACATGGTGCTTTTATTAGCTCTGGCAAAATCAGTGAACTATGTTTTTGACCTAAGTGACCTGATCAGAAGTGGCTTTTCCCTGTCAAAGAAGGATCTTGGATGGACACAAAATCTCCTTATTGGACTTACAGATTTCATACTTGCATAGTCTCTGAAAAAAAAGATACTTTAACTGAAATAAGGCTGCTTGCTACCTGTTGCATAGGAAAGTTTTCAGCGCTTTAGGGCAAACTTTTCTATACAGTGAAATAATATTTGTACAGTTGGATGATTGCAGTGCCAAATCCTCAGAGGAGAAAGGCCTGCAGGTTAGCAAGTTAGCTGCATGATGGGAGCAGCCTTTTTCAAAGGAGCAGGAATGAATACTCCTCACTAAATTACAGGTTATAAGTTCTAACTTTCTGCTCTTGTACTGATCAGCAGGATTCTTACATTGTTCATCCCTTTTCTCCACGCTCTCCTTTTGACAAGATTGCTTGGCCCTTGGTGCATTCTGGTTTTCATCATGCAGAAGATAAAACATTGTAGTTCTCTCTGGCACAGTAGGCAGCTTAAAAATACTCTGCTGAACTCAAGAATCAGATCTGAACCTGTCCAAAAAATCCGAAGCCTTCAGACTTCAGCATGTACTTAAATATTAAAAGCTGTTTCTGAGAACTATCCTAGTCCAAGCTGAAAGATTATTTCTTTGAAGAAATGTGACTCACAAGGATTAGAGACTAAAGCCCCTATCGCTGTGGAAGAATATCAAAAGTTTTACCAAAGAAAACTTCCAAAAGCTGAAGGTGGCTGAAAGTAAAAATATTACATTCAGAATGCAGTGAGTTATGGTATTGTATCAACTGATTTCTTTTTTTTTTTTTTTTAATAGCAAAGCTGTTAAAAAGCAAGATTTTCATTGGAGGTGAAATGAGATATGAGTTCTAATGTTATATTTGGTATTTTAAATGCCTAAAATAAACGAAAACTTAGCATTTTAGGAGTCCCTATCAATCACCTTGAAGCAGGGAGGCAGTTTCTTCCCCTCAGGGATTGTTTCTTTCATTATAAATGCGGATTCACTTTTGATTGCATATTTTTCCATGCGCCTGCCAGTAGAATCCTAGATCACAACTGCACATAAACAGGGTCTGTTTTTGTAGTACAGAAAGTGGTATTTAAGGGGCTCCCCCAAAATATGATACATTTCCTTCTTAAGCAAATGTAATCTTTGCAGTGACTGTTCGCAATATCTGTAGTGGTTGTGTTGGCCAGTTGCTGTTTTTGTAGAAGTGGTTGTGTATAAATGTGTATGAATTCTGAATAAACCGAATTGCCACTGTGCAGTCAGTACAGAACAAATGCCTGCTTATTGTCGTACTGTCAAGATTTCCACAAAGTGCTCCTGTCACTTCCCTCATGACCCTCAAAGTATTTACTATAATCAGATGAGTCTGGGAAGTGTAGTTCATAACTGTGCTGTATACTGAAAACCACAGAATGAAAAGAACACTGGTTTTGTGATGTATTAGTGTTGCTGTCTACTTCCTGCCCTGCTTTATCCCTTAGAGAGTAACCACTACTTTCTGGTTGGTTTTTTGTTTGTTGTTTTTTGAGCTACCACCCTTACAACATCATCCCTTTCTAATATCAATCCCTACTTCACAGGTTTCAGTCACCTTTTTTTTTCCAAACCATTTAGCAGATTAACTTCAATCAAGGTAAATTCTTGTTCAACTTGTACGTAGCTTTGAGGATATAGCTTCTATTTCAGACCAGAAGTGCTTTGTGCCTGTTCTGATGATATCTGTTTATCTAGCAAAAGAAATCTTCTCATGCAGCTAATGATACCTCACGGAAAATTCTGCAGTCATTTTTTATGTTGAATTGTGTAGTGGTTCAGCTATTTCTCAGGATGCAATTTCAATAGCAGTGTACAGCTTACTCTGAATCTTCTATAACCAAAGACATTTCCCGCAGAGAGTGATACCTGCTATAGCTTATGTGCTGTCCTCTAGTAAGGAGGAGTCAACAGCAATAGCCAACAGGAAGGGAAATACTCCAGATTCTAGGCTTGACTGAAGCTTCACAACCTGCCTCTAGTGAAAGGTGATCAGAATATGACAGATTTTTAGTGGACCAGCGAATGAATGAACATCTCTCTCATATCTAAGAGACTGAAGAAGTATTTTCATCTCCTGTCTTTGCTGTGATCCG
Organism: Numida meleagris; assembly: GCF_002078875.1. NCBI lineage: Eukaryota > Metazoa > Chordata > Aves > Galliformes > Numididae > Numida > Numida meleagris. Next base: position 77,628,838 of record NC_034411.1, on the reverse strand, counting down.
TCTGTCTGAGCACATCCCCATTTCTCCTCCAGGGAGAGAGTGTACCACCCTCAGGCCTGCCTGAACTGTGATTTCAGCTGCAAGGGGCAGAACAAGCACTGAACAGGGAACTGGGTGAAATGAAGTCAATCTAAACTTGTGTGTTAATTCCTGCAAGCCACGCCAATATTGATGTGCCTAACAGCTCTTTCTGTCAAAGTGAAGAATGTGGATCTGTGAAAGAAGTACAGAGATCTGCAGAAAGATCTGGCAATACTTCCAGTGGAAAGATTTCCTTCCTCCGGCTTCAGCACAGACAGCTTCAGGGACACCTGAATTTCAGTGACAGGTTCTGTGAGCACTTGTAAGCCTGAGCGGATGTCTGAAGACAGAACTGAAGTTAGGGTTCCTGATACATTTCTAGGAGGGAGTTCTGAATCTGAAAGATTCAATGGCTTCAGATTCTACTGCAGAACTGGTCCTCTGCACAGTGCAGCAGATTCAGTGCAAAGTGAATTACAACAGTGTTTATCTGATTCTTAGTCTGTAAAATAAAGCATACATAACCCGGAGGAGCTACTGCTTAAGGCAGTCAGCCGTACTTGTGGCTTCTACCAGTTACTGTGGTGTATCAAATACAGAGGGTGAACATGACATGCTGATAAGGCTTTGAACTACATGCTGTAGCTTTTAAATTTCAGTGCCATGGCGCACATTTCAGTGTTGTTGAGTACTGACGCAGTGCTGTGCGGGCATCGCAGATTATTTTGCTGAAGTATAACAGAATCATAAGAACAAACTAGGATATAATGCTTTTGATTCATGAATAGTCTTTCTGGAATAAAACTGCTTCAAATCAAACACAATATTTAGAAAACAATACCTAGGATTTCTTGGAATGAAATTGTCTCATCTGTCCCCTCCCTGTTTTACATAGAATAAATGGGAAAACTTTGAGGGCTTTTTGCCACTGCTCATCCAAGAAAAAAAAAAACCAAAACTGTGGCTGGAACAAGGAAAGATGCTCCAAAAATTAGGGTGAAACATGCCAGATGGAAAGATTTTATTCTATGACCAATGTGCCAAGGAAGAACGATGCTGTGCTAACAAATTAAGAAGAGGTCTGGATGAGATAATGTAGGCTAGATAGCTTCCCACAGCTGGGGAAAAGACCATAAAGGCTGTCACAGAACTAATCTGGGACAACATTAAAGCACAGACTGTAAGTATTGTGGGCAATTTATGTTTACTTTTCAGAATTTAAAATTGACTGAAAAGTAACTGCAAGTGTTGGAGGTGGGACAGCTGTTCAAGAATTCAATTATGGATGTTTGCTGTCTATCAAGAGAGCTGTATGCTTTAACCACTGGCAGTAAAAAGAGACATTAGTTTCTTCCAAGCTTAAGCATCACTTGAAGTATTTTTAAGGGAATTGAGGCAAATTGAACAACTGTAAGTAATTCTTAAAATTAGATTGCATGTTTGGTGCTTATATATAGCTACAAATTACATGTAGTATCTGCATATCTGCATTGTGTTCATGTAAGAAACTTAATCACATTAAGACGCCTATAATCATTTAGGCAAGGTCAGAGCTGGTTCAAATTTTAAACAGCTATGAGTGGTAAACTGGGCATGACCTTACTTGATTATCTTTTTAGTTACTAAACGGTAGTTCAGAACATTCAGGTTGTAGAGAGAGCACAGAATGAAGGTCACACAAAGAAAAATGGAATGCATGCTAGAAATGTATAATTCTGAATAAATTGTGGAGCTTGAGGTACTTTGAGAGAAAAATGAACCTTGGAGCCTTGAATTTGTTGGTACATTTGGCTATCAGCAACACTGGAATGCTCACTAGGGCAGTCTTATCACAGATCTGCAACCTTGAGAAGTTTTTTGAGTGCAGTACAGAAAAGAATGGTAAATATGTTTAAGTTTGCTTCTTTATATCTTTTTTTTTACAAACATAGAAATACATGCAAACAATTTTATTCTTGCAACATAATACTACTTGTAAGTGATCCTGGCAAGTCTCACTGTTGCCTTTCATTTAAACCACCTGAGATGTGCAAGAACTGCAAGGCTCTTTTTCAGGACTGCTTTTTTTTTTTTTTTTTTTGGAAGTGGTGGTATCAAGTCTGATTACATTCCAGTGGTTTTTTTTTTTTTTTTTTTTTTTTTTTTTTTTGCAGTTGCTTTTTGCATGGCTGCTAAAACTCAAGCAGCTACTGACTACATGAGTCAAAAAATATGGCGAGCAAGAAGGACTGGTTGACAGAATCTCTCCGGAATTTCTGCTTTAATTGTAGATGCAGCCTCTAGTTGTATATACTAAACCCTGGACTGATGCCACAGTTGCTGAGCCAGAAGAGAGCAGATGCTGCAGATGAAGCTTCATCCTCATCCTGGTCAGCCACAATCTGAATGCATGCAGCTCTCCACTTTCCCTCAGCAGAATTCCTTTGCCTTTTAGAAAATCCCACTCGTTTATCTTCACTCAAGAGTTTGTGCCTCCGGATTTCCACATCTTATACAGAAAGAGCAAGTTTATTTTGCTGCTGTTACAGAATAATCATGAATTCTGAATTTCCACCAATAGTAAGTGAAACTGACAGTAAGAACATGAGAAAATACCAAAATTCTGATTCATTAGTCTAGCTGTGGTTTGGTTTTGTTTGGCTGCATTTGGTACCAAAGATGCCTCTGATGTTTCCTTGGAGGACCAAAGCAGAGGAGATGAGGTGGAAGTGCAGTATTGGTTATATGGAGCTTCCTTCTTTTAGAGGGAATTGGAGCGCTAAATTGTTTATAAGCCTAAGAAATACAAACTAAATCCTGAGTCATGCTGCCTTTTAAATGTCAATGAAATTAATAGAAGGGAGGTTCCATTGTGTTTATTCAATTCTGATTGTGATGATGCAGAAGCATCAGTTTTATATTTCTGAGATGAAGGTGACAACACTGATAGCTTTTCTGGAGAGAGACAGCACTGTCTGAGATCCCAGCTCTGCCTGGAGAGAACACGAGATGAAAACCTGTGGTTTCACCGATGTGCTTACTCACAGATGATCTGTACTCAAGCACAAGAAGGCAAATGGATATGAACCACAGAGAGAGGCTGATGCTAAAGAGTAAATGCCAGAGCGCTAGCAAGGACTCACTATGAAGTTTGAGGGCAAGTACCACAGCAGGGTGAGGGCTCTGTCAAACAGGTGTGCAAGCCCACTTGATGGCTGTGAAGATGATGAAATATCACAAAGATGGAGAAGGGGCTGGAGCACCTGATGTATGACGAGAGGCTTCTTAGCCTGGAGGAGGCTCTGAGGGTCCTTACCAGTGTGCCCTTAGCCGGTGGATGAAGATGGAGCCATATTCTTCCTCGTGGTACCCCGTGACAAGGCGTGAGCAACAGGCACAGAAATACAGAAACGCCCTCTAAGTGTAAGAAAAATGTGTGCTAATGGCCTTCCCTTTCCCTTTCCCTTTCCCTTTCCCTTTCCCTTTCCCTTTCCCTTTCCCTTTCCCTTCCCTAGATACCACGGCTCCCACTGCGCCTGCTGCCCGCAGCCGCCCCCGCGCTGGCGTGGGCTCCGCGCCGCAGCAAGCACCTAGGACAGCTCCCGCCCGCGCCGCCCATTGGTCCGGGCGCGTCACGTGCCCGTGCCATGCCGCCGGGGGGCCGCGGCCGCTGCTGATTCATTGGCTGTGGCGGGGCGCGGCTCGGCTCGGCTCGGCTCGGCTGGCTTGGCGTTGCAGCTACTGCCACCGCCGCGGGGCGGCGCCCCAGCAGGTAGGGCGGCGGCGGGCGGTGTAGCGGCGGGAGCTGCTGGCGGCACCGGCGGGGCGGGCGGCGGGCAGCGGGCAGCGCTCTGAGGGGGCGGCGCTGAGGCGATGCGGGAGCGGCTCGGGGAGCCTCGGGCGTGGGGAGCGTGAGCGGAGGCTCTGGGTACTCCCTTCGTCTCTACAGAAGGCTCGAGGCGGCTTCGGCGCGGTGGGATGCGTTGGCTGCAGAAGGGCGGCTGTCTCGCTCCTCCGTGCGGCTCCTCCGGAGCCCACGCCTTGAGGGGGAAGCACCCGTCGGAAACGTACCGCTTCTTTAGCAAGCTTTACCGCTTGGACGGAATAAAAAGTTTTATCCTTTGTGCCGCTGAGCACGTGAACAAACTTTAAAATCTAACCTACAATGTTTGCAAGAAAGAAAGGGGGGGGGAAAAAAAGTTTTCTGGGCCAGCAGTGGCAGCGCTGTCAGAGCGGCTGTCTGGCTCTGCGCTGCTGCACCGAGCGGCTGCTACAGGCGCTTCCCAACCAGCTGCTCTGCTCTGCTCGGGAGCAGTTCCCTGTGTTCTCCTCCGTTTTTCCTCCTCTGAGCCCTCAGAGATGGAGATTTACATAACCACGATGGAAATAAATTGATGTTTTGCCCAGCGAGGTTGTGGTGCCCCCACCCTGGAAGCATTCAAGGCCAGGCTGGATGGGGCTTTGAGCAACCTGGTCTAGAGGGAGGTGTCCCTGCCTATAGCACGGGGTTGGAGCTAGATGATCTTAAAGGTCCCTTCCAACCCAAACCACTCAAGGATTCAGGTTCCTAATCAGAACGTTAAGACAGATTTCTGCCACAGGAGCCAGCCCCTGGAGGGGACCAGGTGGGCAGCAGCCCCTGCTGGCTGAGGGCTTCCATCAGCCTTAAGTAATGAGGTGATCTGGTGCATCAGTCGCAGGCAAAATGGTGTTAAATATATCAACTGCTTCAAGAGAACTCTTGCTGAAGAAAAAAATCCAATATGTGAAGAGCAGGGCAGAGTTCTGTGCTTATTCTATCACTGTTCATCCCCACATACGTCGTAGTAGAAGAGGTTTTAAGGTTAAGCTCAGATGATAATCTTGCAAAGTTTCCAGTTCCCAAGCCAGTGGTGTGAGCCGTTACTGGCAAGCTTTTAACACAAATAAATTAAAGCTCTGTTGTGCATTTTCACTGCAATAGGCTCTGGCTGTGCTGCTGTTCGCACTGTTTCCTTGGGTTCTCGTTGCTTGTTCATAGTCTGGTGCATCACTGGGATGAGATGGGGAGTAGGATGAGAGTGTTCGGATGTATGCTTGGGAGTATTTACCCAAAATTTGTATTTGAGGCACAACAATACGTTGTTTGCCTCTTCCACAGCACCAGAGTGAAGGGTGAGATCTAAAGGCAGGTAAAAACAGTTCTGGCTTGGAAAAACCCCAAGCCAGTCTGCCCTTTGGAAACATTAATTTTCAGTGGCTGCTGGAAATGTTTGCTGATCGCGTTGGACATGAATGGCAGGAGTTCAGAACATGTTCCACATCCCACTGTGGAAGTTTACAAGACAAGTTGTTATTTATTTGATTTTGTTCTTGAGGAAACATAACACCTCAGTGACTTTTCAATCTGAAAAGCTCAAGCACTGCTTTGCATCCCAGAGATGATGGCTTTACAGACCCACTCTGCTTTTCAGCTCCAGTGCTTCATTGATCTTTCACACTGATGCAAAACCAAGACAGAACTCCGAGCTGAGGGCGAAAATAAGCATTCATTAGAAGAAAAATGAAGACTTTGCCAAGTGAGCTGAGTTTTGAAAACAGAGGAAAATAATGCTGCCCAAAAACAATGCATTCAGGGCAGGTCCTCTGCGGCCTTCCTGCACGGCTCACTCTGACCTCCTTATTGGACATGCTGGAGTTTGCTTGCTTGAGGCTTTTCCATAACAACTCAGCCTGGGACCTGTATCTGTGATGTTTACTGGAAGGTTAAAGCCAAACAAGTTGTAGTGCAGAAGGTTAAAAATGAGCAGAATTCTAAACAGCTGAGGGACCAGCAAGCCATCCTTTTGGGGAGGTGCTGAGTACATGTACCCTGCTGTCAGCATTTGTAACAATGTAGGAATGAAACTATGTCAGTGCTTTATGGCGCCGTGGTAGGGCTTTTCCTAGTCTGGCTAGTGTTGAGGGAACTTGGATTGTGGAGCTGCCATATGTTCAGGACTGAGAGGACAGGGACACAGGTGGAACTGGAGCTCTCCTCCAACCACAGCTGTGCTGTGTTTACGAGCCTGCTGCTCCCCGTTATTAAGGTCAGTGCTGTGCAATGGTGGGGTTTGGCTGGCAATGGATAGTTGAAATGATAACCTTTGCTCTTTACAGTGGCTCTGAAATTAGAACCTGTTGTTCAGATATAGCTTTCTTTCTTTAGAAAAATCGCCTTTCCTTAGAAGGAAGACCTTGTTCTACTGTGACTAAAACAGCTGTCAACTTGTGTGTGTTTTTCGTGGAGATGTATTATTTGGGTGGAAGCGTGAATGCTCGTAATACTTCATTTTGACACTCAGGATGGCAAGATCTGATATGGTTTTTGAACTCAACTGAAGCTCATCTTTGAAGCCTGAAGATGGATTGAATGTAAAATCCTATCCTGGCTGCAGGAAATACGTGGAATTATGGCTAATATCTTTTTATTGGTTGTAGATAATGCTGTCTTAGAACTGTCTATCCTGGCTGTAATTTTTAAGGCTTTTGGTACCAGAGTTAAGCTGAGCCAGCTGCTTCAGTGTGTAGCTCTCTACTAACTCTGACAGTTCCCTGTGCCTTTATTGTCAGCTCAGGATTGAAACTTTTTAAGAATAGAAGGAATATATTGCTTTTATGTAGTCTTGTTAGGTACAATTTAGCTTTCTTCAAAGACAAGACTTAAAAGTGAGCATGCACAGTATCCACTTTGTCTTTTTCTTAAATCTATTAGTTGACTGTGAACGCAGTACAATATGATTTCTTATTATTTTCTGCCCATCTTCAGGTGGCCTCTACTGAGCTGAACTACTAAGTGGGTGCTGGTGCTTGCATATATGTTTATGACCTCTCAGGAAAATACTTAGCCAACTGTTTTGGTCTTTAATATGTTAAACTTTACTTTAAATTCATAAAATCATTACTTTTAAAATAGGCGCAAACAACAGCAATACGATTAGCATGCAAATTGTATGCAACAGTGTGGAGACATCTTACACTGCAGCAAAACTGCACAATATATAAGGTGTTCAAGGAAAACTAGATGTATTTGTTGGTAATTCGTATGCATGTTGCATGAGCAGTCTGTTGGAGTCTAGTTTACAGCTGGACAATTGGAAGGTTATTAAAATGTGTGCTATGTGATTTGTAATGCAGCAGTATGCAGTACAGATGTCTGTAACTTTTCATTTCTTGTCCTTAGTTCCCTGGATACGCAGTGACTAAAAAAGTGATTTTTTCTTACCATTGTTAGAAAGTCCTTCTGTGATGAATCCAATACTGTTCTTACTGCTTTTGTGCAATAGCTCACGCAGATGATGCTTTTCATGAGCTATTAACATCAGTTCTTTTCTTTCAAAGAAAAGTCCCAGGTGCTGTGCACTTGAAATTAGCACTGATTTTGATTGTACAATTTTCAATTATCTTGTTATTTTTCTTACTAAATTTTGAATCTCTATTGCTTGCTTTCCTTTCTTTTTGCAGGCAGGAAGATTGGGTATTCCTCATACATAACCTTGAGCTGGATCTCAAGTCCTGCACATCTAGGATCTTGTGAATTGGCTAAGAATCACAGACCATTTGGCTAAGTATTTCCTGCAGACTCCTTTCTCATCTGTGCTTGGAAGTGGCACAGCTTGCTCAAAAAAGTAGCCATAGGTTAGGGCTGTAGAAAGCTGGGATCTGTATATGTTTTAGCTCATGCAGTGCAGAGTAGTTAAGTTTGTGCTCCGTTTCTTCATTGACTCCTTTCTCTGTGATTTCATTTCTTAGTCCTTGTGGTGGGGTAAAAAACAGTGCAGTGGTGACGATGGCTGGTTCCTTTGCCCCCAGTGTGCAGAATATTGCTGCTATTATGGAGACTCAGGGTACAGGAACAGCCTGAGTTGTTAACTTCTTGTAGCCAGCAGCTTCTGGTTTAATTGCACTGCCTAGCCCATGGAGCTGATGCATCAATCTTACTTAGCCTTAGACTCCTCACTTTGAAATGTTGCTGCTTTCCATTCCTGCTTGGCTTCTGTGATCTTCACAGTTTGCAAGGGGCCAGCAGTTTGTTTATTCTATGAAGTCTATCAAGCGTTCAGACTCTACAGCAGTAAGCAGAATGGAAACATGAAAAATTAATGTAATGTTTGATTGAAAACGTGCCTCATTGCTTGCATCTTCCTTACTGGTAGTTTATTTTGCTTCGGATATTAACAAGTACACTGACCAGTCTATATAAATTTACTGTTGTGCGTGCAGGTTGGATTTGGAGGTGGTTGTTGCTGGTTACATACTAGGCCAGTTCCAGATGTGTACAAAACCAGATTTGCCTTGGTGGCCCCAGTGGCAGCTTAAACCACGAAGCTGTGCTTCAGATATAATGTGTGTCCAGTTTTTCCATTAGAGTGCCTTGGTGTCGGCGTGGAAGGTAAGTGGTTGTGCAGAGCAGATTTGCTGATGATATCCAGAGTGATGCAAATAGTCCAGCTGCAGTTCAGAGATGCAGATTTTGTGCAGAGGTAGACCTGCAGCGTTGAACTAGCTTGCACAGGTACCACTGGCAGGCAGCTATGACCTTACAGACTTTTGCAAAGTCTGTACAAGGCTCCGCACAAGTTCTCATGAAGGCGGAACTCAATTCCAAGAGCTGCAGTCATATTTCTATGGGGAGTGCCTGGGTACCTGTTGACATCCTTTAGTCTGCGGAGAGACCAAGCCAGTGCTCCAGAAGAAGGCCATGAGGCCTCGCCCTTTATAGCTGACAGGTGGCTAACCTGCCTGGATCTCCTGGTTGGTAGCACTGAGCACGGCCTTGCTTTGGGTTTTCTTGAGAGAGCAAAATGAAGCTTTTTATTGCTCACTTACTTGCTTCCGAAAGTAATGAGCCAGGGTGAGGGAAGGCTGTCAACATCCATACACACTGAAGTCAACAGAGGGGCTTTGGTGTTCGCCTTAACTCCTATGGCCTCTGCAGAAAAACAAAACAAACTCAGCAAGGCCACTCAGAGGAGCTCCCTGTCATGCCTCCCAGCAGGGGGATGTATCACTGCTGTCCACTTGGGGAAAAAAAGAGCATTTGACTGTTTCCTGGGGAAATTCCTTCTCAGAATCCCTTATCTGGCATGCAGAGTACTTCCCTGCCCTGCTGCATGCTGGCAGATGCATGTGGCAGGCTACTAGCACACCAGCTCACCCTGCTTTGCTCTTTTCTGGGGCATAAAATGTCTTTGCATTGCCTTTTGCCATGCTCATCCTTGTGCCTCCATATTAAGCTGAATTCTTAAGTAGAGTGGAAGGTTTGTTTTAATATGTTCCCAGCCAAGATTTTAGAACTATTTGGACAAAGTTTACAAGTGAACTGCAAGCTAGGTTTAGACAATGCTTATGGACCATTTAAAGTGGATCATTTAATGCATCATTAAAAATATTTTATGTCCCACAAAGCCTGAGTAACAGGTTACCCCAGGAGCTGGTGGCCAGAATCTCCCTCTGATAGTGGCTTAGTGCTTACAACAGAAGTAAGCAGAGGAATGCCTTTAGCTGGTGGTGATACACTGGAGGTTTGTGTCTGAGCCTACAACTAAAGCAGGAAAAAATTTTTGTGTTGTAGAAGTGACTCTTCACCAAGTAGACTATAAATGGACAATAGTGACTAGTCTGAGGGAGAGAGATCTGCATGTGGCCCAGTTAATCCCATTTGCTTGCATTTGAGGTAGAGTTTTTTGACTCTTCGTATAACCTACGCTGAAGTTTTCTGCCTGCAGATTCTTGTTCCTTTTATTAAAAATAATAATGATTATTATACCATATATTATTATATATTATATTATATTATTATTTATTAAAAAAATTATTAATATTAAAAGAGAGGAGGTGACAACGAATGAGCCATATGAGAAATATTTAAATGAAAGACTTCTCTAAAATGCTGCAAATGAGAAAAGCAGACTTAGAATGTATAATAAAAATTGACAAGAGATGCATCATCAAGAAAACATTGAGGAGAAGGGGAAAAAGATGATGGGAACCCTCAAGGGTCAGTCACAAAATGAAATGCAGAATCTGGCAAGAGACAACTGTGCTGGGAGCAAACTAGGACAAGAATCATAGTTTTTCTGTTGTGCCATTTGCTTCTCCCAGAAGGCAGCAGTTAACTTAGCTGAATTTAAAACCAAGTCAAGTCCATCTAAAGCTTGATTAGACATTCTCTTTTGTTCCAGGAAATAGGGAACGTTTTTCAAGTCACTGAGAAAGCAAAGGATTAACTTCCTTGTTAACACAAGCACTTAAAAATATTCACCTTTTCCTGTCATCTTCCATGAGACACAGAAAGATCCTGGGCCATGAACTGGATTGTCCATTACAAGCAGTAACCTACCTTCATTCCTTGCCTCCCGTGCTTCATGCTGTTTAGTCCAGCTGGGGGCTTTCTTAATGGCTGAAGGAGGGCGAGGGTAATGTGAAGCACTTTGTCCATATTCAAATAAACATTTTCTTCCCCTGTGGGTGAATTGCTAATGCTGAGAATTAAACCGGTTTGAGTTTGAAAACAAGGTCCATTTATTGCTTTAAATGTTTTATCACTTACTATTACAGAAGGAGAACCCTTTTTTTTGTTTTTTTTTTAGAGCTGCTCGTATTTCTTGGGTGAATTTGTGTTCCTCACTTTCTGCCTGATTCCTGTTCTTTACACGTGCCCCTCCTAGCGTTTGAACAATGTTCTTTACTTGCACACTGCTTTATTCAACCTAATGGAAGGAGTAACATTTTGGCTGTTGTGCGTGACATGGGTACTTAGAGACTTTTATTTTCTTCTTTTTTTCTCCAAGAAGTTTTATCTGGATGTGACTTTGTATTCTGACAGGTTTCCTTGTCCAGAGAGCAGCTAACTGCATTAGTTCTACAGACTGCATGAAGTCTTCACTCTGCTAGGTTTTAACTGAATGCAAAATTACCCAAAGCTCAATTTGCTTTTAGAAGAGCACTGAACAGTTTATTATGGAATGCTATTTTATAAGAAAGCTCAATTTTGATGTTCTGATTCCGGCTGCTGCAGCAAGTGTTGTGCAAAGATATGCTCTCTTCTGATGTGTGTAGAATTGTCTAATATTCTGAAAAATTATTCTGAAAAATGCAAATCCCTAGCGCAGTGTTGCAATATGGTAATGACAGAATGTCTATTAGGCTAATTTTAATGATGATAAGTGTTGGACTGCAGTTTTTGTTGATCTGTGGGAAAAATCACTGTCTTATTTTCCTTCTCTAGTGGCATATTGAAACGCTTCTAACACAGAAAAATCTAGGTTGGAAGGGACTTCTGGTGGTCATCTGATCTGATCTCCTGCTCAAAGCATGTTCAATTAAATCAGGTAAATTTTTTCCTCATACCTAACTGAAATTTCCCGTGTCTCAACTTGTATCTGTTGCTGCTCGCCCTGTTGTTGTCAACCTCTGGCAGGAGTCTGGCCCAGTCTCCTCTACACCCTCTGACTGTAACTTCGACTGTAAGCAACACTAAGGTCTCCCCTGAGCCTTCTCTCCTCCAGGCTGAGCAAACCCAATTCCCTTGGCCTCTCATGCATCCTGCGCCATAGCTTCCTGACCATCCTGGTGGCCTTCCACTGGACTTAATCTAGTGTATGTCCATGTCTTCCTGTTACTCGGGTTATGGTACCCCAGGTTCAGTCTCACTGGAGCTGAATAGAGAATAAGAAATGCTTCTCTTGACACGCTGGCTGCACTCGTGTTAATTCAGGTTCCTGTCAACTGAATTCTCCAACTTATCTAGGTCCCTCTGAATAGCAGTCTGCCCTCCAGCCTTTTGTCTGTCCCCCAGGTAATCCATGAACTTGCTGCCAATACACTCTGATTCATTGTTTAGCTCTTTAAGGAAGATGTAAAGGAGTATTAGCCCAGGGTGCCAGCTGGACTTTGTATGAATGATGTAATGCTTTGAACCTGTCATTCCAGTCAGTTCTCCATGCAGATTCTCACGGCAGCGTTCATCCTAAGCTGCTGAGGATGGTAGCCTTTGGGATTCAGTATTTTTTGAACTATAAAAATCATATTCTGAGGAGACTGCTTTTGATACTCTGTACATTTACAGACATCTCTGCAAAGACGTGGTTCTCTCTAGATTCAAAGATGTGTTGGAAGTATGTATTCTTTACTAACGCATTTCATATCCACGGGTATATATTTATTTAGGTGCGAGATGTCTGCCCTGAGGTTGATTTCTAACAGAACCTCCCAGCAGGCCTTGTCTAACTCTGATTACACCTGGGAGTATGAGTACTATGAGTACGGACCAGTGTCATTTGAAGGCCTGAAGGCTCATAAATGTAAGTTCAGTACAGATGCATTTTATTTCAGCTGTGCTTCCCTGTCTTAAAGTTCCTGCTCTTCACTTATGAGTGATTGCTGTACTGAAATCTCTCCTATTTCTTTTTCAACGAATAATTCATTGGATTATTGTAATCTTTTTCTTTTTCTGTCTTTTTGTTGGCTGCTTTCCTTATGTATAGGAGCACTATGAGTTTCTTGACTGTATTAGGAATTCATTATTACTGAGAGCTATCATGCTCCTAGGAACTGTTTATAGCAGGAAGTGTTACATCTTGTTACTGTTTGCTATGATCCATGTTGTTCTGCTTCTGTTTCCATTAATGAAAAAAAGGCATTGGTGGGCAGCCTTTCTGCTTTTGATTTTATTTACTGAAGAATAAGTTACAAACTTTCAGAGACTTAAAAGAAGAAATTTCTTTTTCTGAAGAAAATTCTATCATTAGGAATTTCTTTATAGAACGTTTGTGCTAAATTCAGTGTCATACAAATGTTGAAGCTGTTTAATAACAGCACAAGTAAAAAGTGGAGGACAGAGACCAGAGAGATGAAAAATATGCGTAGAAATTGAGAGGCCATTTATCTAGGACAAGCTAGTGCACAACCAATGTTTAGTTTGAACCTAGGCAATAGCTTTGACTTCTAGAAAATTCCTTTTTGGGGCAGGAGGAAGGGAGGGAAGGGAGGTCATTTTTGTTTTTGTTTTTAATATTAAAACAAAGCAAACAAACAAAAAAAAAAAACAACCAACAACAAAAAAAAGCCCAGAAACTAACTCAAAACTGTGGGATGCATTGCAAGCACTTTACCAAAGCGAAGCAAACCATCTTATTCCACTGCTTCTGAGCTGAACACACCAGGCAAGTGTCTGAGCACCAGTCTTTGAAGTAGTCGGGAAGGGCCCCTATTCAGTACTGGAGCACTGGTCTGGGGTGGGATGCACGCTTGCTGCCTCATTCACCATGGTGAGGATTCAGACTGGGGAAAAAGAGTGCTTGCAATGGCAGTCAGTAGCTCAAGTCTGTCTGCCTTGCTTCTGCACACCTGGGAGGGTTTTGTGGGGTACTGGGAGAGTCAGGAGGAACTTACTGAAGTACTTAACATGTCTGAAAGGCAATAACTAGAGCAGAAGTTGCTTTTTGGCCCAAATTGTACTTTAACTTTAAAATTTTATTTGACCTTTTTTTGACTAAAATCTGCTGATTACTCTCTGCATTTTTACAAATGTTAGATACTTGAACAAAGTAGGTTAGCTTTTATCATGTTTCTAATTTATATTCCTTTCTTCTACCTAATCAGAGGCCAAACCTGATTACAAAGATTAGCTGATGTGTATAGAATCATAGAATCCTCAGAGTTGGAAGGGACCTCTGAAGGCCATCTAGTCCAGCTCCCCTGCAGTGAACCAGGACATGCACAGCTACATCAGGTTTCCCAGGGCCTGATCCAGCCTTGCCTTGAAAGTCTCCAGGGACGGGGCATCAACCATAATGCTAGGTAACCTGTCCCAGTGCCTCACCACCTTAACTGTAAAAGATTTTTTCCTTCTATCTAACCTAAACCAACCCTCTTTGAGCTTGAAGGTGTACAGCATCTTCTTTCTAGCTCTGTGAGTCAGAGTGGGATGGGAAGAAAAAACACAAATGGGAGTTACCCTCTGGGTTGCTGAAGGTCTAGTGGCAAACCAAACTTTGGATTGCCATTGAGCTGATTGCCACGCAAGCTACAAACAAAAATCTTAAATCTCATAATATTTGGCATAGCTGTGTGCAAGATGATTTTCAGCCTTTGCTGACAAAATCTTAAATACTCTAGAGGCAGGCATCATAAATGGCAGTGCTGGGGTTTTGTAGACATATTCCCACTAGGAAATACTCTGTCTTCCTCACCTGTGCTATTCTAAGTTTTGCTGTAATGGTAGAATCAAAATCAGTGATAAAGAAACTGATGTGAAAGCAACGAGAGAGGCTCTGCTTTGGTGATCTGGCTTACAGTGTGAAGTTAAGAGGGTGCTGTTGGCTTATCTGTGTGTTGTACAGTGAGTTGTAATGAAAGCAAGGGAATGATGGCCTGAACGTGTGGTGGGGAGGTGTGTAGTGCAGGCAGAAAATGTCTGTGGTGTCATTCATATAGAAAATACCAGGTCATCTGGTCTGAAAATCAGGAGTGGCTGAGGGCCCATCTTATTTTTCTGCCCTGAGATCAGGAAGGACCTTCATGATAGAATGGTCTTTGAATGCTGGTGGATGTATGAATATGAGTTCCACCGAAGTCTAGGAAGGAGTCTACAAGAAAAGATGTCAGTCAGGCTGGAGAAGGGGTGTTAATGTATGTCTGTAACTTACGCTGGAATATTTAAGGGGGAGTGGATTTCAGTTTAGGTGATGCAGGCTGGCAGTGACACGTAGCTGGCTGTAAAACATCACTGGCCCCTCTTAAAGCAAGAGGTGTATGATTTCTTTTCATTTCTGATACACCAGCTATTTCAGCCAACATGAGAGGGCACTGTCTTGTACCATGAGGTAAGATGAATTCTGCAAGAGAGGATTGGAGGCCAATTTGGGATTAATGTTGATCTAGCTATGGGCGAATAGAGGTTCCTAGTAACTAAACATATAAAAAGGAATTCAGAAGCTTGTTTTCAGAAAGCAGAGAAAAACTTTGGTAACGTGATCAGAAGAGATAAGTGTTCACAAAACAATCCAATACGCAGAAAACACTTTTTAAAAATACTTTATATTAATAAGGTAAAATGCAAGATGCATCTTGAAACACTGAATACAGACTAAACTTGCAAAATGATTCTGGAAGTAATTCAGGGTTCATAATGCACAGAATTGCAGAAAGAAACCCTTACCATTATGCTTGAAGCTAAAAGGAGTATTCCAAACTTTGAAAAAGAGTGCTGTCAGCATGGGGTGATTTTCCACCACTCTACTCATCATGAAGACCTATACTTGAATCACCCTTCAGTTTCTTTATAAAGATGTTGAGTCAGAAGGATGTGGAAGAGTACAGATGGAAAAAGCCTTGCAGTGAGAGACTTGAAGCTTAACCTTCTTAGTGTACCAGAAAATGGGATTAAGGAGTGACTTGATTGTGATAAAGTATTTTCACAGGGCAACAGTGTTGAGTCACACCAGGCACACTTTCACTGCACAGAGAAAGATCAAATGGTTTGAATTGATTTCCAGTTTCCAGATCTGCCTTTAACATGGAAGACGTTTCATGGTGGGAGCGTGATTAACCACTGGGGCCAAGTGGCAGGCAGGATATTCGATTCCTTGTTTTCTGGAGTCTTTAGTTAGTCCTGAGGGGGAGACAGTGTTGAATGTTCTGGTTAGTGTGTGCCCTGCCTGCTGCAGTGGGGAGAGCAGATATTTGAGGTTCAATAGTAGCTGTGTAATGAGAAATCTCTCATTGTCCTGACTGAAACTTTCCTCCAGCATGTCTCTATGTTAATGTTTTGAACTTTCACTATAAAGTTTTGCATATCTGCATAAACTAAAAATGACCAACTGAAGGACAGGTGAAAAAGTACCTGCAGGCAGTGGGTCCTGGACCAGGCAGCATTTTGGCTTCGTGCTCTGTAACTCTGGGCTATGCTTACCAGTTGATTGTTGTCTGGAAATTTTTGTCCCACTTGTACCATCTCTTAACGAAGTTCTAAATGGTTTGAGATTTGTTCAGAAGCAGTTCTAGGTCTACTTTGAAATGGTAAGTGGACCTATATATGTTTTACATAGTGCTAGTGATTTATCTACCAGTCCATTTGCTGTAAATGAGAACAGTAAGTACATTTTCTGCATGTGGACAACCTCCCCACATTTTAGGGAAGCCCAGGCAGTAGCCATAGCAAGCTAGTTATCTGTGTGTGGGATAAGACACGATGGGCTTTTATTAGAGCAGGGGAGGCATAAATGGACATAGGGAAATAGTAATAATAGTGTTTGGGCTAGGCTGCTGGTCTGGAACCCTCCTCATGAAGGTTTTTTAATGGGCTAGGCACCTGTTTCTCTAGAATGGCTTTAGTATGTTTTATCTTGCCATGAGGCAGGAAGGGATGTACTAGGTTACTTCTAAGAGGCTTCCTTTCTGGATAACAGTAAGACTGCAGTTGCATCTGTATGAGGCTATTGTATTGGTGTCTTCCTTTTAATTGATTTTTTCACTTATTTTTTTGTCCAAATTCATTTGGCTCTTTTGACACCGTGTTACAGTTTTCTGTATGAAAGTCAGAAACTCAAAAATTAGATGTTCATTGTTGATATTTGTTAAGGTAGCAAATAGCAGATCTGTATTTCCATTTATTGTAGAAGCCTCTATTTTACCACTGAAAGAAAGTAAATCTTCCTAGGCCTAAGGGATCCATCAAAAACTAGAAGTGTTGTGGTCTCAGAAGAGAAATCATTCAGAATAACAGGAGCTCAGTGCTACAGGGACAAAGGTTTTTGCTGAAAATCAAATAATGCTCTCATCTGTGTGGTGGTACTGAAATTGTTTCTAAAGCAATGCTTGGACATGGGCCAGGCATAACAAAGGGAGCTGCTCATAGTTTAATAACAAAGAGAATCCAGCCCCTTCCCTCTTTCACCTTGTTTCTGGTTTGTCTAGACATAAGTAAAATACGGGCTAGAAAGGAGGGGTTTGGTGGCAGATTTCTGTTTAAAAATAAAGGTAAATCTGATCATCCTTCCCCCTTTTTTTCAGCCTGGAATAAGATGCAAAATCTTTTGGAATTTGCAGTCAGACCGCAAACTTTTACAATACTGATCATATTGTTTTCTCTTTTTTGACAGATTCCATTGTGATTGGATTTTGGGTTGGTCTTGCAGTTTTTGTCATCTTCATGTTCTTTGTCCTGACCCTGCTGACGAAGACAGGAGCACCACATCAAGAGTGAGTCTGAAAAGCAAATGTGACACCTGTGGTGTTCAGCAGTCCAGAGGCAGTGCTGATGTTGCACTGGCTCAGCACTGCTTTTCTCCACTCCATTCTTAGGAAAGGCTGCTGTATGTCTTTATTTAAAATGTTTTTTGTTTCAAGCGTTTGTAGGAGAGCAATTTCATAGAAGAATATATTAATCCATTCTCTATTTAGCAAGTAGTATGTAGGCATGCAGTGAAGAGGATGGAATTGCCACATGTATGCACTTCAAGGCTGAAAGGAAGTCAGTGGGTAGGCTGCCAAACACACATGGCTTTAGATGACTGTTCCCCATATAACGGGGGTCGTTCAAAGTAGGCTCACCTCATTATGGAGTGGAACATAGAAATGTGGCTATTGGCAGAGTGGATACAAATAAAATGCCATGCAGACACTAACTTCAGAAAGCTGAAGTCTGGAAGGTTTTACACGTTTGTGTTCGAGTCCGAAGTGTAGGTATCAGTTGCATTTGCAAGATGTTCCCTAAGCCTCCAAGTGTCTTAGTTTCTGCTGAAAAATTGCAGTAGATGCTGAAGCCCAGAACCAGCTCCATACTACTTAACACCAGAGTCCTTTTAGTCACAGGCTAAGCCATTTTCCACTTCCTTCTGGCTGCTAAGTATGTGCAGACCATGTCCTGGCTCAGCCGTTTATCTGCAGTTCTCATACTTAAAGCAGTTGTGCAGCATGCAGCTGCCAGTATCCCATCTGAACTCATATCTCTTCCTCTCAGGTTTGCTTCTCATCAAGTTGAAATAAAAAGGTTCACTGGAAGGTGAGATGGCTTGCAGGCAGGTAGCAATCATGAGAAGCTGATTGTGAGAGGCAATTGACTGTGGTTATCACAGAAGCAGCTTGCCTTTCCCTGCCTACCGAGGACCCTGTGCTATTTAGTCATAATGCAGGCTGTGTCTGGAAGCTTGTGGTAGCACATCTCAAGAGGCAGGACCGTGTTAGGGAAGACCTGCAAGTATTGTGAGCTCCCGTGCGTTGTTGCTTCTCTGAGAAGGAAGCGGAGGCATAAGAATTCAGCTTTTCAGAGCTGACTTGCTGAATTTTGTAGCTGGTATTTTTGCTTTCTTTATGCTTTATTTCAAGTAAAAAAATAAAGCCACATCATGCTTCCAAATATATTTAATTTGTGTAAATACTGGTGTTCTCCCTCTTTTCCCTAGAGATCTTTTTTTCTTTGCTAAACATCCAAGTCTATATCTCACGTGCATAATACTAACGGGAGTGGAAGTGGTGAAGTCAAATACACGATAATTCAGACTTCACATACATATTTATCAAAATGATCGTATGCTTTTAAAAGTGTGCTTTGAATTAGCAGAGGGCTGCTTGATATCTTCTGCATTTCTCCTTTCTTCATCAGTATTCTCAGAACAGGCTGTCTAGAGAGTTTGTGAAACCTCCATCTTCAGTCAGCTTCTGTGACCAGAGAAGGCCTCAAGCAAGGCCCCCTGAGTGGGCCTTACCTCGATCAAAGCATTGGACTCAAGACCTGCAGAGTTCCCTTCCAGTCTAAATCTTTGTGCTTTTCTTCAGCTGTCAAACAGACCCCAGTCACACACAGTTCCTCCCTATGTGTATTTTAAAATTCTTTTGCAGCCTTGAGAGCTATGTGCTTGAATATTTTCCCACTTACTACGTATGCTAAACTGGCACTTCTAACAAATTTGAGCACTTTTTTTTTTTTGGGGGGGGGGGGGGGATTTGATATTGATAGCCTACTATGCATGGTACTGCAAATAGAGCATCCAGAAATAAGCTAAGAGCAGTGAATACCACTGCAGCCTCTTGTTTTTGCTACATGTATATGAAGACTGAAGAACAGAAATAACTGCCTGTGAAAACAGCGTAGACTGTGGGTTTGTTTTGCCTGCATCTTCTGTCTTTAGAACTGGCTGGATTCTTCATGACTCATTGTTTCATTTGTGGGCTCCCTTGCAGCTGTCCTTAAGAAATAGATATTAATGGGATCCCTGGGTCTCAGGAGGAAGCCATCCTGATTGATGGGCATGTCTCTGACTTCAGCAAGTCAATCTGGCTGTTCTTTAAAGTAACATTAATGTGAGAGATAAAATGTAACTGGATTCAGATGGATGGATCCAAAATAGAGTGTATATATAAAAATAGAAATAAAGTGTATTTCTAGTAATACACTTCTCTTGGCTCAATATAAAGGGGTATGACAGCATACTCTTCTTAAAATTATACAAGATGTTCAAGTTTGGATACATCCTCATCCCAGGGGAAGAGGTTCAGGGCATAGATGAGGAGTGGCAGAAATGTAATTAGTTACAGGAACGATGTCTTCAGCACTCTTTTTTTGTTCACTTGTATTAGTAGGTGCACAAAACTAAGTTGTGCAAAAAATAAAAAGCATTTTTTTCTGTATTTCTGCTTAATACTGCATCCAGCAACCAGAGCCTGACATTGCAGGCTGGAGAATTCCCAGAAGGGAGCTTAGTTCCCTGTGTTATTCATTGACAACTGCTCATTTTGAGTGGTTTTCAGTAAGTTGGACACTCAAGATGCCTGCCATTCACCATCCTACTCTTGTTGACAACTTCAGGGACTCAGAGTCCTTTTGGCCCAAATATCGCAGTAGGGATTTGGTGCCCAAGTGGTCGTTCTCCCTGCTGTGGTCCTTCAAATACAAACCTGGGATTTGAGACTGCTTTTCTTGTTTCATGAGCCTTCTGAATAGAACACACTGATGTATGTTTGAGTACTGTAATGGGAAGGACTATGAATGTTTCTAGTCTACTTTAAAAATAGATATATATTCCCCAAAATACAGAAGGATAGTGTATGTAAATTTCAGAATCTCAAAAGATGACTGTATACTAGATTGTGTGTTCCCTATAGGATTATTCTCTATAATAAGTTTTCAACATTCTGGTCATTTTAAAATTTATCTGCATCTTCTATTCATCCGCTGAGACCAGGTTGCTGTTGCCAGTCCTGGGTGCCCTTCTGTGCAGTGAGCCTTTACTCCTACACAGCTTTCGGAGTTATATAGGAATTTCAATAACTATTAACTAGCTTTCTTCCTAACTCATTTCTTTGTATGCTTATAATGCTTGTTCTTAATATGCTTGCAAACTCCACTCTGCCACAAAACCATATAAGCAACTCACATTCAGAGTGGTGCTTTATAAATATGTAACTAACTGCAGTCATCTGTTCCAAAGGTTACTTCAATATTATTCCATCCAGTTTGATTCCTGCTGTGTTTATAGTAGATTATTATTTATCTGCTCCAGTGTCTTGTATCACTTCAAAAATTATGCTTCTTCTACATGCTTCACTTTGAAATGCAGAACGAGCCAACGTTGTTTCCACCAACTAGAGTGCTGTTTTGATTTGAAGTCTAATGTAACTGCTTTTGTTAGGCTCTAATTCGCACATCATGTAATGAAAGTAAATTTGCATTTGGGCAGGAGGGATCTCTGTGATTAACTGTGAGTGAAAGACTAACGGTGAGGATCCCCTGAACTTGAAGGCTTTAGGGATAGATTTATGAATGTGCCAGATGAGGCTTTCAGAAGCCTGAAAGCATCTTCCAGCAGGATCTAGAGTGTTCAGTTAGTGTTTCTCTGAAAATCTCTGTAAGTGTTGTGTGTGCCTTTAGGAGTCCAAATATCTGGCTTCAGCGACATCTGCTACTTATTCACATCTAAATAGTATAATTTAGTAATGCTTACTTAGCAAAATAGTTACATCCTGAGAATGCTTATATTTTTCACTACCCATCTCTGAATGCCTCTACCGCCTTTCAGATGCAAATAACATGCATTTTGTGATGACAGCATATAAAGCCAGGCTGACAGAGAATGTATTGCTATCTGTAAAGCTTCATCATCTAGCTCGAGCTTTCCTCACCCCCAGCTGTTGATGGCTTCTCACAAATCTACATAGACTGCAGCTGTTCTGCACTAACACTTCCAGAAAAGAGAGATGTCAAGATGTCTTTCCTGGGATATATTTCTGAATTTTTAAGTTATCCAGCCTTTACAGTGCTTTTCAAGTTCAGAAATCTGAATGTCAGTGGCTGAGGTTGGTGTGAAAGGTGGTTTGATATCTAGACAACTGACCACCCCAATTACAGCTTTACTGACAGCAGTGTAGCCTGTGTCTCCAAAAGGTTCCCACTATCAAAGATTATACTCAAAGTATTCTATGAACATTTATTTTAAACTTCTACTACTTGCCCTAAGAGGAAATTCTGTAGAGTAGTTCTGAGCTCACTCAGTGATCTGAAGTGATTACTGAATTACACTGATGACTAGAAGTGCCATTAAAGAGTGCTGACATTGGTAACTTATACCCATGGAAAATTATCACCCAAAATCAAGGCTTAAACTGTCTTCAGCAGAAAATAATAAACAGTGCTGGCTTGTAACTCTCATAGATAAGCAGAAGGGTTTTCTTTCTTCCTGGTCGTAATGGCTGCTGAAACTTGATTTGCTGTTAAGGATGCCAATAATTCTAAATTTGTAGTCTCACTACTTTTATTTCATCTTATTTTCCCTAGAAATACAGAATCTTCTGAAAAAAGATTTCGGATGAATAGCTTTGTGGCAGATTTTGGAAGACCTTTGGAGTCGGAGAGAGTCTTTTCTCGTCAAATAGCTGAAGAGTCTCGGTCACTTTTCCATTTCTGCATTAATGAAGTGGAACACCTAGAGAAAGCACAACAAAGTCAGAAAGGTCCAGATCTGGAGAGTAATATCTGTTTCCAGGCAGTTTCCAGGAGCAGTGGAACGTTGGAGGAGGACCTAAATTGTCTTACAAAATTTAACATTCCTAACTTCGTGAACACTGAGCAGAATTCTTCACTGGGTGAGGATGATCTGCTCATCTCAGAGCCACCGAGAGTTTTAGAAAGCAAAACAGTCATGCAATCTTCCCATAGGATTCTTGACTGAAAATTCCTTATGGTAAAAATTCCTGTTTTTGTCCAGTTGGAAGACCTTCTCCACCTTCTGGCTATTTGGGTAGAAGGTATTTCAGGCATGTACTTTTTTTTTTTATTATTGTATGTAAGAATGGCTGTGCTGACAGAACAGTCCATGTGATAATTAAAACGCTAAATGCTTAATTCCAGTGCCTTCTGTGGTCTAAGCCTCTTGTCCAGTGTTAGGTTTTCTTCCTGTCGGTTGGTTTTTTGGTGGTGTTTTGGATTTGGTTTTGGTTTTAAATGACTGCCTACCTCCAGCTTCTGAAGCTACCACAATCTTTGGGGACTGTGAAAGCTGGAGGCTGTTTCAGAGGATGACCAAGAAAACTGTAACCACAGACTGAAGCTGAAGCAATTACTAAGCAGGCAGCCCTTGGGGAGGTTGGGCAGCTTCTGCCAAACCCAGAACATCTGAAACAGAGCAGCACAATGGATACCTGCATGGTATTAGTTCCTGCTTCTAATTTCTACATACTTTTGGGTACAGGTGAGACCCTACGTGCAAGCTTCCAGAGGGAATACCTTGTATGTTAAATGGATCACTTACAGCGTTTACAAACTGTTGCCACCACCTGCTGCTGCCTAGAAAAAGCAAATTGGGGCCTGCAATTACAGTACTTCAGTGTGACATTCTGTCAGTGATGCCCTGAAATCACTGTTCTACACACATTAATGTGATTTTTATTGTTGATGTGAGCTTCCAGTTTGGTAAGTGCAGAATTTGACTGCTAAATTACAGGAAATGAGATGAAAAATATTCCTCTGTTGCCAATAGAGTTAACGTGCTACCACCATCACCATTTGCATGTAAGTTGTTCTTTGCTTATCAGCTCTAGGAACTTCCTTTTTTGGCTGGCCAGACAATGAAGGGCTGCAGAGAGGCTCTGAGCTGATTTGAGGCCTCCTTCAAAGCCTCACTGTACTTGTTCCATTTTCTGTAGCGAGCTGAGGTGCTACTGCAACCACAGCTGTTTTCCCAGCTAGGGGTTTGTAAATAAAATGAATAAGTATAACTTCAATCCTTAAGTTTCTCTTTTTTTTTTAGAAGGAACAAGGTTCTGAACCTTAGCCATTATTAAATTTTTGGACAGCTTTCTTATGGCGTTGGTTAACTAACAGCCGAATGGTTTTAGAGCAAGCCCACTGAGCGCAGATGCAGGTCTGCTGAATGTGGAGTAACAACGCCTTGCAGGAAACTCCTAATTCACATCAAACTAGTCAAGATCACATGCCTAACTAGGCTTTTTCAAAAGTAATCTGCTTTTTATGTAACGTCTTTCTTTTTGTCCAAGTGAAAAAGTTGCAGTGGCCCGCTTATAGGTTGCTTAGAGACACAAATTTAAATGAACTCAGTATTCTCCTTCCGTGACAAACGGGGGGGGGGGAAGGGTTGGGAAGAATGGGTTGTGCATTTAAGTACAGGAAGTAGGGGAAATGTCCCATTTTTCATCTCCTGTGCCTTCATTACCATCCACCTACACCTAAATTTCCAGCTTTCAAATGTAATTTTTTGCACTGTTTCCTTGCATCGTGGTAGGGATCGTGGTTAAAGTAAAGCAGCAGCTCTTTAAAACTATCAGCTTATTGTTGAAAATAGTTCCTCTATTACATATATATATATTAAAAATACATATATTATATACTATTATAGTTCCTCCAGCTCTTCTTAAGTAAGTGTTCTTTGATTAAGCCAGAAAGTCTGCCATGAGTGTGGTACTTTGGATCCCAAACATTTTGAAGTGAAGTTTAGGATGAAGCTGAAACTTTTCATTGTTGTCTATGTACAAGGGAGGGAAACACAACGTGCCAAGATCAACTTAACTAGGGCAATCTATCTATCACCTCCTCTGCAGAGAAACCCTAGGTGGTTCCAGAGTGAAATTCATCTTCATCCCACCATCTGAGGGCAAACCATTGCCTTCTGAATGCGGCCCTGCTTCCCCCTGAGGGCGCTCAAGCATCTCTGCTGCCCAGTGGTTAAGCTTTTGTCTGAACTGAAGCTCAAGTGTGACAGAGTTCTTGCTAAATGCAGCTTTTATTGCCTTTTTCTGGATAAGTGAGCTGTTTTCAATTATATTTGATCTACTGTTTGCCTTTACCATCCTTGAAACTAGTGATAGGACTAGAGAGAATGGCCTCAAGTTGCACCAGGGGAAGATTTAGGCTGGACGTTAGGAAATACTACTTTTCTGAAAGAGTGGTCAGGTGCTGGAATGGGCTGCCCAGGGAGGTGGTGGAGTCACCAACCCTGGAGGTGTTCAAGGAACATTTAGATGTTGTGTTGAGGGACATGGTTTAGTGAGAACTATTGGTGATGCGTGGACGGTTGGAGTGGATGATCTTGGAGGTCTTTTCCAACCTTAGTGATTCTATTATTCTATGAAAACAGAAATGCTACTTAAGGAAAAACCTGTGCAAAAGGAATTATCCATCTCTTTGGCTATTGAGAAATGAAGCTTACTTTGAAAGCATTTAAAACTACTTCTCAGTCATGCTGGCTTTGCTCCAGTAAAAGCAAAATTTGCTCTTCACTGTAGTCTAACTGAAGCTTTTCTTCTCCTGCCTTAAATCTTCAAATCTTAGGTGCAGTATTGCTACTTCTGGAGAGAAAACTATCCATGTGACACAACGCCTAGATGAAAGGTATTTAATCAAATGATCAAGGGCTAACACCAACTAAGCTTACTACATCTCTGAATTGTACTCTTGGTGTCCTTCTGAAGGACAAGTTAACCGTGTAGGGGTAATTAAGCATTCGGTTCCTGCTTCTGTTACTCTACTTTTTCATCTTGCCTCCCTTCTGTCTTTACAATGTCCTCACCCTCCTTTTTCCAGCAGAACACCCCGGCAGCCTGCACTTTGCACGGCTCTTGTGTGACTTCAGAAACATTGTGGCACCAATGCAGATCAGTTCAGGTTTTTGCCTCTGCATCAGGGCAACAGTCAAAAGCAAACACAGAAACTTTCTACAGTCCTCTAAAGCTATCATTTGAAACCATTCTTACTTTATTTTTCCTTTTTAAGAACTAATAGACAAGATGTTTATCTCATAGAGAAGGGTACTGGTATCCTAATCAACTTTGTTTATGTTTTAAAAAAAAAAAAAAAATCAGCATATTTTCCCAGAAATTCAGCATCAAGCAAAGGAAATTAAGTGTTTTGAGCAGGCTCATCGTGCAGAAAGAGTTCTCACAATTTTATGGCGTGTCTTAGATTCAGCTGGGAGAGAGTTGTTTTTCTTCATAGTGTCTGGTATGATGCTGTGCTTTGGTTTTAAGAGAAAAACAATGTTGGTAACACATTGGTGTTTCTAGTTGTTGCCGAGCAGTGCTGTACAGAACCAAGGCTGTTCCAGTTTTCTCAGCTTCTCATACTGTTGTACCAGCAAGGAGCTGGGGGGACTCAAAGAGCTGGGGGGGACAGAATCAGGACAGCTGACCTAAACTGGCTGAATGGATATTCCGTGCTACGGGGCATGGTTTAGCGGGGAAATATTGGTTGTAGGTGGACAGGATGATCTTGAGGGTCTCTTCCAACCTTGGTGATTCTATGCACCAGTCTCTGGAAAAACTGAACAGTACAATGGAATGCTAAAGACTACACTGAGAGCAGTGGGTGCTGGGACATTCAAACACTGGGACACACATTTAGCAAAAGCCACGTGATTGGCCAACACTTGGGAACCTGCCAATCGAACAGTCCTGCCCCATCAAACCTCCTGCGCGCCACAGAAGGGGATAAAGAACATGCTGACCAAAGGGATATTCCATACCATATGACACCATGCAGAAGGAAAGTTTGAAAAGGGTGAGAGTTCATCAGGCTGCCTTCCATTGCTTGGGAACTAGCTGGACAGAGGTTAGTAGGTGGTGAGCAATTGCTTGTGCATCACTCATATATACATATACATATAACTGTCGTGTTGTTATCCTTTTTATCCCCCCTTTCTTTTCTATCTTAGTAAATAGTTTTGATCTCATCCCACAAGTTCTCCAATTCTCTCCCCCATTCCACAGGGAAGGGGAGGGAGTGAGCGAACAACCGTGTGGTGCTTAGCTGCCTGCCAGGTTAAGCCACAACATGGTGTTTCCACCTTCACATTTGAAAATGGACTTATCACAAGTTTTCTTACGCTATGGGCTGTCTGTTTTATAGCCTGTTCTCAAAATTTAAGTACAGCATCTGTGGTAGATTTAATTTCACAGGGAGTTCCCCTTAGATAATTACATGTTTGTTTGCATGAGCATGTACTGTATTCTGTAACAACGCTTACTGGGCCAATTCTTGCATCCCAGGTGAATATTTGTTAAATATTTTTGTGTGTGAGGAAGTCTGAGTTGTGTACCTTGGAAAAACAAACACAGAAGAAAAGCTGAAGTGAAATCAGGAACTGTCTGCTCGTAGAAAAGAGAAGGGGAGAGGAAAAACCATCCAATGACATATAGTCTCTGAGGCCTTTTAGCAAAGTAAGTGATACAAATGTCATTCTGTTTAGCATTTTAATATTAAATGTGAGGATGAGCTTCTAACCACAGAGGCTTCCCCTGGGCCGACCTGTCCTAGTCACTACTATAGCACACCAGCAGCCAGGAGCTGGCCACCATGTGAAAATCTCACTTCACATATTTTAGTATTGTTATATGTACAGTAAGTAAATGGTAAGTGGAAATTATTTTTTTAAAATTAAACTATTTGCAAACAGTCTCAAATCAAGAAAATGCAGGGTATTTACACACAGCTGCTATTTTGCATACAAAGTGTTGTATGTACACATTTCATGAATGTAGACTAATACATCGGTGTCCAACCTTTTGGCTTGCCTGGGCTGCACTGAGTGAAGAGGAATTGTCTGGGGCCACGTAGATGTAGGCTGCTTTGAAAGGAATGCCCGCTATTTATTTCCACAGACATTACAACAGATACAAAGCGCACAATAACAAGAGTTGATAGAACAAATTCTCAGCTACAAAACACTTTTTCAACACAGTCACCACCATTGCCTCTGCATTTTTGCCAGCAATGAACAAGAGCCTGCATGCCCCGCTAGTAAACATCTGCACCAGCAGAAGTGACCCACTGCCTCCACTGCTGAAACGCACTACCCACTGTTTGGTCTCCATCAGCGTTCACCAAGCATTGACGAATGTCAACGGGTGCCATTTTTTCCCACACGGAGGAAATCAATGCCACACCTTTGCTTCATCCACAGTTCCATGTCAGACATCATTTTGTCAGACTGCCCCTCTGCTGCCATCCCTCGCACAGCAACAACATGTAATGAAATATTGGTGGGAAGGCTCACCCTCTACTGCCATACCACCAACATCTGCCTCTGACATCATGGGATGACATAATAAAATAGGAGGCATTACAGTAAGAGCAGCCCTCATAAAATATATAACATAGTTAATGTATGTAGGTAATAAAACATTTTAGTTTTAGTATTTTTTGTTAAAACATAAGAGAGCAACAAAACCATAAAAATAGTGGGATATTTGACCTTGGTGAAACTTTTGTGAAACTAATGCAAAAGTCTGGTGTGGTGGCAGTGGTTTCAATTCTTAGTGAGATCTCAGGGCATTCAGCTGAGATTTGTAATGGAATTTTACTCTTCCTGTGCTTCATCCTTGAAAACAGTTGTTCACAAATGTGCATACTGCCAAACAGCGATGACATGAATAAGGCAGACTGTCAAGAGAGGAGTATTTATTTCTGGTAAGAGAGGACTTTTATAAGTCTACTAGAGATTCACAATCAGATTTTCAAGTTCAATATCTGCTTGCAACTCTATCCATTCCATTTGAAAATTTGCAGGTCATGTGTTCATGTTGACTGAAAAGGGAGTCACAAATATACCATAAGAATGATAATTTTTTGGCAATCTTGAAAGCTATTCTCGAACTCCTTTATCAGAATGGAAAGCATGGCTGCGTATTATTCACTGTTCATGGGGCTGTGTTTAGCCATTGTATCAAACTGCATAAAACTATTTGCCATAACTGGAGCTAGCACCACACTGCACCTCATGCCCTGGTTTCAGCCCAGATGGGGTTAATAGTGCACTGCAGTTTGGCCGTGCCTGAGTGATGGACAAGCGTGGGCAAATACTTCATCATCTGAGGAGAAAACATTTATACTAAAAATGCTGAAAACAGTTAAATATGAAACATCCAGAATTAGTATATTAATACTTGACCGACTTTATATATATACGCATATACACACATATATACACACATGCATACAGACATACATAAATTGAATGCGTGCAGTCAAAAAAATCTCACACTCTTAATTACTGCCTGTGTCTTTCTGGTATAATTGGTACTATTTGTGCTTTCTGCACACTCACACACATGCTTCTCTAAGTCAAAATGCATGGTTTACTCCTGGTCCCTAACAAAGTGTGACATAAATACACACAACCCTCAACAATTTCGATTTGACTTAAATCTTAGCTTCAAAAATAAAACCAATGATACAAAATACAGCGTAGAATGCCCAGAATATCAGGATAGGAGCTCAGGAGTACATCCTAGCCTTTAGTTTGTCTTTGCTCTAAGTAAGTATAGTTGGTTGAGCTAAAATCACAGTATGCGTGCTGCGTAATTCTTAAGGACTCGCAGTGCTGAGATGTCCAACTTGTAATTTACTGATTTTACTGTTCAAAAATCTTACCAGCCAACAAACAGAACAAGGAGGATCTCATGCCCTACTGCACGAAAAGTATCGGTAACACCATACACTAAAAAATACAACCAAACGTATTACTGAAGTTATTCGCAAAGGACCTGATGCAACACAAACCATGAACAGGAGTTAAAAACGTTCAGGCATGTTCTACAGTATCTGGAAAGCATCACCCGGAATTTTTGGCAATTGCATCACCTGGAATAGTAATGGAGTTTACGGAATACCCTCAATGTTCCTAAAATTTAAAAAAGTATGAATTATATCACTAACAAAATAAGACAGTTTAACTGGGGTATATCTTAATGCTCTGCTTTTGGACAAGTAACATTTCAGATAAGATCAGAATGTAATTCAATTTATAAGACCTTCGCTGATGATTTTCAATGACATTTCCTATCCATAAATTTGAACATTAAACTCCCGCTTCTGTGAAACCACTCACATCCCATCACATCTTCCAACAGTTATCTGTTACGCTGAATCCACTGGAATTAGGCGCTGGAATAACAACCCCTTGTTTCTGCAGCTCCCGTAAAACATCCAATATTGAATCCAGTTCCACTCGAAATCTCTCCAGCTCTTCATTCTTCCGCTGTGCAAGTTTACGCCACTTCTCAGCTTCACGGCTTTGCTTTGCTTCAGTGATGTGTTGTGTTAGTTGTGCTGCCTGCAAATTAGAAGTCAGTCAGGGTGGGGACTTGGCAGCCAAATACTCAGACAAGCGTGCCCCTCCGTAAAAATAATCCACTTCATTGTATTTCATGCTCAGTTTCACAGCCCGACGCTGATGTTAAATGGGAACAATTTGTTCCAAATATAACAAAAATTGTTCTTGTAGCAATAGATGCCTTTACATATCTGCACTGATGACAGAAGAGGAGAAGCCATTACTGACTTATGATCTTCAGGAGAATTTGACTTACCCTCTCCAAAGCAGCAATTAAAAGTTTGAATATGTACAACAAAGCTGAGCACATAGCATAAAGCCTTTTGTAATCAAAATGACTTTCTGAATTGCCATTTAAATGTGTTAATTAAAAGAACACTGCAACAGAAAAACAAAGGCTGAATTATATGTTCCTTGCTACTAACGTGCTTTTAAAAGCCACCAGTTGTAGGAATTATCAGAAAATATCCTATATGAAGGCCTGAGGCTGCTGCAGATACAAGGTTCACATGAATCCATAGCACAATCCTCTGAGATTATAAAAAAAAAAAAAATGTCATAGAACCATAGAATCGTAGAATTGCTCAGGTTGGAAAAGACCTTAAAGATCATCAAGTCCAACCGCAACTTACCTTTCCTTCACAGGAAATCAGAATCTGCCTGCCACTAGGAGCTGTAATAGCTTCCTAAGGGAAGCTCTATCACTTAAAGGCCACTCGTAGTTCGATACTAAGGACAACTTGTTAGTTCCTTGTTCAGCTCTCTTTTTCTACGTTATTCAGTTTGTTATTGTTCAGTTTGGGGACTGTTTGGTGCTCCACTGCAGACGAGTAAGGGTGCAAAATTAGGACAAACGAAACCTAAAGCTCAATGCACAGCACTGCTAGTAACAGCAGGACAAACGAAACTATTTAGTAGAGGTTGCATTATATAGTATTATTTCTACTTTTTTAAAAAACAGTACAAAACATCTCAGTCAATATTATAGGTCATGTAAGGATTTCAGCGGAGATGGACTGCAGACTACGCAGCAGCTGCTAATTTCCTATCATTTCTGTACATTATCACAATATACACAACAAATTAATAGTGTAAAGAAGGAACTGCATTACAGATGCCTGGGAGGACAGAATGCAAACAAAAACAGTAAAGTCATCAGAAGTGGCAGATTCCTAATCTACAGGCTAGTTATAGGCACAGTTCCTTTTTGGAAGAACATCAAGTACCTGATATAGAAATGTATGAAAGTCTTCTACCATCAACAATTCTGTACATAAAAGTGAATTTCTTGAGATCTGGTTCAAAACCGCAGACCAAACTTCATAAACTAAGAACTGCAGCAGGTTTGATCATAATCCAAGGAATGAACACCTCTCCTACAAGAACAGACCGAAAGAGCTGGGGCTGTTCTCTGGAGAAGAGAAGGCTCCAAGGTGACCTGACAGCAGCCTAGATAGTAGCTAAAGGGGAGCTACAGGAAAGAAGGGGACAGACTCTTTAGCAGGGTCTGTTGCGATACAACATGGGGAAATGGTTTCAAGCTTAAAGAGGGTAGGTTTAGGGTAGGTAAAAGAAAAAAGTCCTTTACAGTGAGGGTGGTGAGGCACTGGAACAGGTAGTCCAGGTGGATGCCCCATCCCTGGAGACTTTCAAGGTCAGTCTGGATGGGACTCTGAGCACCTGATCTAGCTGTAGGTGTCCCTGTTCATTGCAGGGGAGTTGGACTAGATGGCCTTTAAAGGTCCCTTCCAACTTTAAGGATTCTACAATGATCCTCTTTCAGTCCAGCTGCCCTTCTTTGACTTCACATGTCAGACAAAACCAAAGCTAAAACACTAATGAATAACTATCAAGCACCAAAGTGATGAAAGCACTGAGAAAATCTACATGGACAGAAGCTCCCCAGATAGAAATATTTTATGTAATAAAATAAGATTTAAAAACAAAATACATAATTAAAGAAAAATGCAAAACTGTTTTACTCATTGAAGTGACACAAATGTCAGATACTAAAAGCTGTGTCGAAAGATCCTACTGTCAAACAACCAGTAAACAGCTATCAAAAAGTGCTAGTTTGTAAAGGATAAAGGTGGTTGTTGTAGTTTTGGGTATTAAATGTGGTAGACTGCTGGAAGATGTTTCTCTACTTTTAATGCAGCTTTCCTGAAGGGAACTTCTAAGATTGGAAAGTAAAATTATTAGTTGAGGAATATATGACAGCTTAACCAATTACAAACTTGTCACATTTTCAGTAGCAAGTTTCCATGGTATAAATGAAATATGAAGTCACAGATAGATATGAGAGACTTCTAGAAGTCATGTAGCCCCACTGTCTGCTGCAGCAGGCCCTTCTTAGATCAGGCTGTGTGGCAGTTACACGTATGTTAACTGGTACCAGCAGGTGACCAAGACAAAACCATAGCTGTATCAAAAAGTATTTATTCCTCTGCAGTGTGGGGTAAGTCAACCTATGCTCATCTTACAAAGTTACAGTTCAAGTGATAAATTGTACTTGAGAACTAAACCAGATATGCTGTGAGGTACCTTTTGAAGTTCTTGTTCTCTTACTGCATGCCGGGTCTCGATATGCTTGATTTTCTTTTCCAGGCACAAGAAATGTTTCATTTCAGGACTCTGGCTTTCCTTAGCCTCTCTCAATTCTTCCAACAATTTTGCCACCTAAAGTTTGAGATAATTGATGAAAATTGTTATCACAGCGTTAAGTAGGGTATAAAACAGATGCCTTTCAAAGTGTATTTGTGTTGTTCTATTCAAAAGCTGCAGAAGGGAAGACTTGAAAGAGAAATCTT
Organism: Numida meleagris; assembly: GCF_002078875.1. NCBI lineage: Eukaryota > Metazoa > Chordata > Aves > Galliformes > Numididae > Numida > Numida meleagris. The sequence continues at coordinate 77,596,449 of NC_034411.1, read as the reverse complement.
AATTCAAAAGCTTAGAAAAGGCTCAAGGACTTAGATTAGGATCTTTCATTTGTACAAAGTGGCCTGAAGATAGGAAAGTCTGGTCCTCTTTGATAAATCCTATGTGTTCATAATACATCAAGAAGTGATTATTCAGTCAATTTTTGTACTTCTAAACATACTCAAAAATTAACAGAAAATACTATGATTAAATATTCTTACACTGTCTCTTCTCCTCACACTCACTGGATGAAGATCAAATACAAAACACATCCGTGACACTCATTTCTATGGAGTATATTAAAAGAAGACACACTGCTAACACGCAGTGTTTCCACCCCCTTTGGTCTAAAAACTGGTGGCTGAAATCAACTCAGCAATGGCCTGTAACTGATTTCCTAAGCCTCCAGAAATTCAGGTAAGTTTCCTTACAAAGCCCTATTGGTTTATTCTCATTCTTTTCCTATTTTAAGGAACTTGGTATTTCTTCATTTAACATCCTCAGGTTGTTGTTTTTGTTTTTTTTTGGTCACACTCTTTCTGTGTGCAAACTGAAGTGAAAGCTTTGCAGTCTTTGTCTTTTATAATAAACCTCAGCTCCCTTTATACTATATCTGAGCTCTAAACCTTATCAAGCACTTTGCTGTCCTTGGCTCTCTGCTGCCAAATCCAAATATCTGGAGGCACTGCGAGAAGATACCGTTGTTATTCAGAAACGACTCCAAGATGGCTTACTATTATTACCACTTTTCAGCTTTGTTTTCTGAACTAACAAGGCCTATATTACTCCATTTTTGTCTGTCCATTTCTCCAGCAGCTTCGATCCTGCAGGCCAATTTCACCCAAATTTGTCAGAGGAGCATAAGCCCTAATATTTTCATTTTCATAGGACCTCTGAAAACGAGTCACCGCTGCTTGTCTGCTCAACTGCTCTAGAGAAGGAAAGAGCTGATGGGTGACCTCCAGCACATCATTAAACACAGAATTCATGCAGGAGATACATGATGAGAGAAAAAAGCCCCCCAAGAAAAAATGGACTCCATACATTTTGCCAGCAATAGAGCTATTTGTTAAACACAGAATTCTCCTGTTTGTAGACGGTTAGCAGAAGTATAGTTATGGAAAACATCCCTGAGCAGCATTTCTGCAATTAGTATTCATGCAACAATCTTGCAGCAAACCTCAGAACAGGAGTGGGAGGGTTTCTCCTCTCTGTTAGAGAGAGGAATCTCAATTGTGTTAGAAATGCCAGCAATTCTGTCTATCATAACTTCCTACATTTGAAGCTTTAGTTGCTTTCATTTGCCAGTGTAATTTACTTAACCATTTAATGCTTAAAATGTATTTTCAAAGCAGCATAAATAAAGCAGTCATGTGAGAGGGCAAAAGCAAGACTTCACTTCGACATTACTTTCTGCATAGTCCTGCATTGATTTTCGTAGCAAAGGCACTCCATTATATTTTCTTAAATGTCAGCACCCGAAACTCAACCTGCAAAATACAGCTCAGCTATGATGATCACCCTCTTTTAACCAGCACCATCAATAATCCTCACAGCAAACAGGCAGAGAAGAAATCTATTCAATAACATTTGTCTCACTGTATTCCCACTCCGTTCTCCTGGGATGAAGCATTATATATACACACTGAAATCAATGGCATGAAACAAGATTTGTAGCAAAAGAAACCATCTATCATTACATTCATAATATAATCACAAAGTCTCAGTCTATTTTGCAAATACAGAGTTTGTTTGATGAAAGACTTATTTTTTTCCTCCTACAAACCCTCACTTTTCTATGAAGACTTCACAACAGAAGTGGAGTTTTGCATGACTAAGATAAATACTGAATGAGTTTACTGAGATAAAGATTAATGATATCAAGAACGTACTAAAAACACACTGGAATTACTTTCATTTCTTCTAAATTAGGGCAGTAAACAAGATAGAACACCTGAAGTTCCTGCAGTCCTGTATTGAAAATAATTCTCCTTTTCTGCAACTCTTGCAGGTTGACCACTGCACTGTCAAAATGAGGTGAAAATTAGCAGTGTTCACACATTAAACAAAGGAAAGGAAAAAGGGAAGTTATTGTGGGCATGGTGCTCGAGGTGCCTATGTCATCTTCCTGAAGAACTAGTGAGAAAGGCAAATTTGTAAGCACCTCCAGAGCCAGGCAGACATAGCCAGAAAGTCAAAAAAAGTTGAGGTAAACACAGAAATTTTACAGTGTTTATCTCTAAATGAAACTACAAACGAGTGTGATTTTTATATATTATAAGCTATTAATAGAAGTAGTAGAAGATTAGGAAAAAGTTGGATACTTCTCAAAAAACACGAAGTCAATTTCAGAAGAATGCTTACAACTAAACTTCTCATGAATGACCCCAAATTTCTTAGATATCAGCAGACAAAAACCCAGAAGATAATAGGCTAAGTCAATTTGTGGCAACAAAGGATGAAAATAAGGCGGCTTTATCTGACCAAAAATTTTGAAATCAGTAATAAAATATTCTCTTGAAGAAGAGAAAGTCCTGTGGTCTATTTACTACCCATCACAACTCCCAAAGATGAGGTTACAAATGCTTGACCTAACTTAGAATCATAGAATCACCAAGGTTGGAAAAGATCTCCAAGATCATCCAGTTCAAACATCCACCTATCACCAATATTTCCCCTTACTCATCAATTTTCATGAAGACATCAGGTATTTCTAACTAATTTTAAAAAGGAGAGATCGAAGTTCCACCTTCTGAACTCTATGTTGTTTTCTTGTTTATATTAGAAAAATACATGGCATTTTCAGACGATAACTGATGCAGGAGATACTGATAAAGATACTGCTACTAAGGCTTATTTATTTATAAAATATATTTAATTACATTATTTATATACAATTTGAGGCATTTTCATTACAAGGATGTTTCATTACAAGAATGAAAATGACAACGAAAATGATCATCAGTACCAAGTATTCTAAATCCAAATTTTAAAATACCTCTTTTTGTAGGAATTCCTCTCGCATTTGTGAAACCAGGAGGGCTTCCTGATGTCTCTGGTGTTCGCTGATTTGTTCCTGGAGATGTTTTATTAAAATCTGTAAAAAGATTAAAAATATTTGTCACTAACACATTCTCATGACAACATATGGACATTTGTACTGTGTTCAGGCCGGGGGGCCCCCAGTACAAGAAAGATGCAGAGCTCTTGGAACGAGTTCAGAGAAGGGCCACCAAGATGATCAGAGGGCTGGAGCACCTCTCCTATGAGGAAAGGTTGAGGGAACTGGGCTTGTTTAGTTTGGAGAAGAGAAGGCTCTGGGGAGACCTCATTGTGGCCTTCCAGTACTTGAAGGGAGCGTATAAACAGGAGGGGGAATGATTATTCATGAGGGTGGATAGCGACAGGACAAGGGGGAATGGTTTTAAGCTGAGACAGGGGAGATTTAGGTTAGATATTAGGAGGAAGTTTTTCACACAGAGGGTGGTGACGCACTGGAACAGGGTGCCCAGGGAGGTTGTGGATGCCCCGTCCCTGGAGGCATTCAAGGCCAGACTGGACGTGGCTCTGGGCAGCCTGGTCTAGTGGTTGGCGACCCTGCACACAGCAGGGGGGTTGAAACTCGATGATCTTTGAGGTCCTTTTCAACCCAGGCCATTCTAGGAATCATAGAATCATAGAATCAATAACGAAAACCTATAGAGGAAAAATGTGCTAGAAATATAATCAGTATGCTAGTAATGCATTTACAGGTGATGTATATATTAACAATACTAACTTTCAAGTGACCTCAGTTGTTAAAACAACACATCTGTTCTTCTATAATACATGTAAACAAGTCTCACTCTTCAATTTATTCTCCCAGTTTAAAAAAAACACATACATTTGAAGATAATCTGAACCTGTTAGCACTTCCTACCTTCATTCATGTGTGCGTTTTCCCCCAAATTTTATTGCACAAATGTAATCACAGGCCGAGTTGTCCTCATGGACAAGTTCAATCACCCCTTCAGTCACTCTAGTATTTGCTGGACAGTATAAAGCAATCCAGAAGCTGCCTGGAGAGCACCAGTGATGACTTCCTCACCCAGGCAATAGAGGAACTGATTAGAAGAGATCCTCTGCTGGGTCTCAAACTCACGAACAAGAAAGGACTCACAGAGGATGTTGGCAGCAGTGATGGTGGATTACAGGATCCTCCAAGTCTAGTTGGAGACCAGTAAGTATGGGTAACCCGGGGGTTAATACTGGGTCCAATCCTGCTCAACACCTTCATCACTAGCCTGGATTTCTCCACAAGTCTGCTGAAGTGATACAAAACTGAGAGTGATTGATAACTGTGCGGTCACTGAGTGAGCTGGTCAGGCTGGAGAAATGGGCCAAACGGGCACTTCCTGGAGGAACACGAATAGTCCTGCCCATGGGACTGGAACAACCCCAGGCACCAGGACATGTTGGAGGCCAACCAGCTGGAAAGCAGCTATGCAGAAAATAATTTGGAATCCTGGTGGACACCAAGATAAACACAAGATGACTAGTATATCCTAGTATGGGCTATATCCCTAGTATGGGCTGCATTAGGAAGAGTGTCGCCAGCAGGTCAAAGGAGGTGATCCTTCCCCTCTGCTCAACACTGGTGAAGCCACACCTGGAGTATTAGGTCTCATCCTGGGCTCTTCAGTATAAGAAAGGCATACAGACTGGAGAGAGACCTGCAAAAAAACCACTAAGGATGATGAAGGGATTGTAGCATCTCTGCTATGAAGAAAAGGTGACAGCTGGGACAGTTCAGACTGGTAGGAGAGAAGGCCTGGGAGGGGGGAAATTTATATATACCTGAAGGAAGGGCATACAGAAGAGAGACTTGGACTTTGGCATAGTGGTGCCCAATGGCAGGACAAGAGGCAAATGGAACAAACTGAAACATAAGATATTCCCTTTCAACACCTGGAAGCACTTCTGTACCGTGCAGGTGACTGAGAACAGGCACAGACTGCCCAGAGGCTGTAGAGTCTCCACCACGGAGCTCTTCAGAAGCCACCCGGACATGGGCCTGAGCATCCTGCCCCGAGTGTCCCTGCTTGAGCAGGGGTTGGGCCTGATAGACCCAAAGGCCCCTCTGGATATCAGCCACACTGGGAGATTCTGTGAGTACTGTGATACAGGTCTATTTTTGAAACAATATATCCTACTTTAAAAGAAAATAAAAGTTACAGTACTCTAGTAACAAACAATTTTAACGTATCTTTGTGTAATTAATATACCTACTGTATCTTACCTCTTGTGTTGAAATTCTGCCATTTAGTTCAGCTACTTTGGAAGCAGAATGCTCTTTTGTGTACTGAGAAAGAATCTTCTCTACTTCTCTTTGATGGGAAGCTTTCAGAGCTGCAATATATTCTGCTGTGTCTTCCTGTATCCTGAACAGGAGAAGAAAATTAGATGCAGTAGAGCCACTACAGATATTTCTTCAAAAATGAGGTGAATTTTCTCACTTGAACACATAATATATGAAGAAATGTTAGAACATCTCAGAAATTTCATAAAACTTTGCAAGAGATACCACCAACATTACTTCTGTTGCCCTGGGGGGACGACAGGGAAGGAAGCCTACAGAGTTGGATATGTGTTTCATTTAACAAGAGGCAGCTAGAATGCTGAAAACTCTATCAGTCATCTTTATAGGGTCCTCTTATGAAAATCAAGGGGGAGAAAGTAGATGCTTTTAGATCAGGTTAAGCTGTGCTATGTGAGGCATTTATTTTAGAATAAAATGGATTGTAATCTAAATGTGCTTATCACCTCTACCTTGAATATGAAAAGGAGCTAATGGAAACTACGTGAAGTGTAAAATTTATATTGTTTGTCAAGTAACTTCCACTGAAAGCATGCCTCAATTTGAAGGACAGTGTATGTACCGAATATGAATACTATACAAAGCATTTAGGATACAATGATTTATACCAAAATCTTCTTACTGAGAGCCACGACAAATTGTAGCACTGCTAAAAAGAATTAATACAGGTTTCCCTGTAGGAAAAAATGTGACTGTATTCCATTCTGAAAAATCAAAAGAGCAAAAATGAAATTTACAGAGAATATTGCCCAAGTATAAGGTAGCTTCACACATGCACAATCACAGTAACTTGTCAGCCATCAGCTAAACTAGCAAGTTTTGAAACGAACACATTGAGCATTTACCTTCGTATATTATTTTCAGAATAAGCCAGTGTCGCCTGAGACTTCACCCTCTGCTGGTTCATTTCTAGAGACAATTTTTCTAGCTCCTCCTTCAACCGTGCATTTTCTTGCAGAACTTCCACGACATTAGAATCAGAAAAGATATGCGGCTGGTATATTTTGTCATTGTTAAAAATACCTAGAAAGGATTCGCTGTTGCTGGAATTCCTTTTCTCTGTTGCTAAGGTATTCTTTTTCAAGATCTCTTGACAGTTTTCCTTATTATCAGTTTTATTTCTCAAATTATTTTCAGACAACATTGCCATCCTTTCTTTTTGAAGTTTCTCTACAGTTTTTGTAAGGTCTTGTATTTCTCTATTTTTTGTGATCAGTTCTTGATTTAGTTTCAGCAGTTTCTCTTTTGTGTTACCTTGTTTCATTTGCCAATCTGCTGATTGAAAGTCTTTATTATCCTTTTTACTTCTGAGTTTTAATTGGGAATTTTGACTCTTGAGGTTTTCAATTTCTGTCTCGAGGTTTTCAACGGTGATCTGATGGGTCTTCTTCAGATTCTGAAGCTGCTGTTCAAGTTCAGTAGAGTTGGCTTTATCACCGTTCAGTTTTGGTGATTCACTCTTCCATTTGTAAGCAAGTAGCTGCTCAAGCTCTGCAAGTCTTTGCTCATACTGCATCTGGAGAAGGGATGGGGAAAGGGGGGGAAAGGGGAGAAAAAAAGCAGTTTCCTTAACTGTACATTACTAGCTTTTCTTATTGTTCTTTACATTTGCTGCAAGTCTGAAGCAAGATTTTGTAAGGATACACATCAATATGACTAATAACACCACTCAACCAGTTCAGAAATTAGTGAAGTTTAATGAGTTAAAAAAAAACAAACAATGAAAAACAACAAACCACACATATATATGCATAGCAAAGCTAAGTCCGCTGTAGAACAGAATTACAACATTTACTATGAATTCATCCCCTACCCACAATGAATACAGTTGCTATGGAAAAGAAAATTAAACTGACAAGAAACTATTTCATTTTTATGTAATTTTGTTCTTTTCAGATGATACTGACTCAGACAGGCAACTTAACATTTTATTTTTGTACAGCAAGAGATCTTTATTTCTGTTAAAACTGCCTTTATGTTTGCCGCGTCTGCAAACATTGTTGTATTTCTCAAAATTGCACTTCAAGTTTTTAAAATTATCTTAAATTCTAACAGGGCAGATTTTTATTTTCATTTGTTTATTTAAAATATAGAGGTATCGATTCAGAGAAACGGAACTTTCCTCTGTAATAAGCTGAGGAAAATCTAACTCTTCTTAGCCTGGATAGTCTCTAAGGAAAGCACAGTGTGTTACTCAGGTGGATATTAGGAAAAATTTATTCTCAGAGTGATGAGGCATTGGAACACGCTGTCCAGGGAGGTGGTGAAATCACCGTCCCTGGAGGTATTCAAGAAACACGTAGATGTGGCACTTAAGGATGCGTTTTAGTGGGCATGGTGGTGATGGGTCGATGGTTGGACTAGATGATCTTAGTGCACTGTCTTTTCCAACCTTTATTATTCTACGACTCGCATGGAGGAGGAAAAACTGATCATCAGTGCTGTACTTTCCTGCTCATTAAGAACCCATGCAGTTCACCTTTCCATGAAGTGAAATGCCAGATTTCAGTGCTTCCTAACACAATTCTTAAAGAGTTGCTATCATATTGTTTCATGGATAGAATGCTTAGTGTACTGAGATGTTCCCTGCAGAAATGCCCAGCTGGCAGGAAACCACACTACTGTGTGTACAGCTAGTACAGCTAGGCCCAGGAACTTGTCCTCTCAGTTCTGATTCTTGGTTGAACTATTTTAAATGCTCTTTATACCATATGTGCCAAAACCACTGAAACTCTGGTTATAAATTCTTCAAATATTTTTTTCCTTCAGCGTAGTCTTTGACTTTTGTTTTCACCACCAGTCTTTGGTAGAGACCAACGGCCTTACAACCATTAACTGCAGTGTAGACTACCCAGCAAGCCTCCAACTTTTACCTTTATCTTTTGAAATTGTTGCTCCATGGCACGGAGACTTGTTTTAGCTTCATCATCTTTACCCTCAAGTTCTGTTTCTAACTTTTTTATTCTTCTTTCCAAAAAATCAATTGTGTTTGTTTTAGCTGAAAGATCATTCGTTTTCTCAGCGGTAGCAGCAGCATAAATCAAAGCAGGCAAAGAATTTGGATAACGTCTTTTTAGAATGCCTTCCATTTCTTTGATCTATCAAAAAGAAAATTGGCAGAACTCAAAAAGAAGAAAGTTCTAATGAAAAGTGAACTGAAATAAATGACAGAGCATTAACAAATACGATCCATTAAGTTTGCTGAAGAATAACAAGTCAAGATGCATTTATTCGAGAATTTTTGTTATAATGATTTTTTACAGTTTATGTTATTGTTTACAGACAAGACTAAGACTCATCATCGCTTATTGACCAACTTCTTATATAACATCATAGATTTAAAAAGAATATTCCTCTGGTCTTCAGATTCAAACAGATCTTTTTTTTTTTTTTTTTTTTTTTTACTTCCTAAGCATCTAAGCTGTATAAGGCTTTTAATGCTGTTAAAATGTTTCATTTTCTTACAGACTTAACATTCACATTTCTCACAATCCACTCTACTTATCCAACTGCTTCAGAGAACTTTTGTAACAGTCTGGAAATTATTCTCCCAGCAACAGATTAGATGTCATTTTTTCTCCATTATTATTTCATTGCAGACTCCAAAATAAACTAACCCCTTGTGTGCAAGACTGATAAAAGCCTCTTTTTAATCTACAGCGTAGAGTGCTTTCTGCACTCTATGCATCAGAATGCTGCAGAGACTCTTTTCTATTTGTTCTGCATCCTGGCCCCTTCCCAAGCATAGCTGTTACCTACAAAAATTCAGGAAGGCACAGTTCCTTCTGACCTTTTCCTCAGTAGAAACATGGGTTTTAAGTTCTCTGCTCTCCCAGTTTTCATGGCTGTTGTAGGAATTTCAACTCCTACTCTTGAAACAACTTGGCTGAAATTGGTCAGATCGTTAAGAATGTACTGAACAGAGACAGTGGGAATCCTAGGAGGTAAACAGGAAGATGGCGTGTGCTTTTGCCCTTTTGCTCCTTTCCTAGAAACTGAACAGTACTTTAATGGATTTTGAAAGGGTATTAGCAAATAGCTTATTAGAACACATTACGAAGAGATCCCTTTGTAAATAAGCAATTACAGCTGTTTGTGTTGAGTATTACATAATACAAAAGTTCCTTTGTCACAGGGCTTCATTCAGTGCTTTGTCCTAAAAAGCACTATTAAGTGACCTTATCTGAAATGAAGGTTAAGTAAATCACACTTATATTATTACATACTTGTCGTTCAAGGTCCTGAATTCTTTTAGCATCTGCTGCTCTGTCTCTCAAACGCTTCTTCTGTTGCATACTCTGATGATCTCCAGCTTCAGCTCTGAGCTTCTCAACCTATCCAATTTATGAGAAAAACTGAAATATATACATTCAGAGATGTTTTCCAGTAGTACAGACATAAACATTTCAAATAAACACATTAATAGAAGTATTCTACAACTTAATAACTGGTAATAGTTATTTACACAGAGATTGTTTTGTCATGTTTTTAAACTAAGTTGAAGCTTCTTCAAGACACTTAAGATCAAGGGAGCTAAAACTGAAACTAGCTATAGAACTCCAGAAGAAAACTTTCACTCTGGGACATTGTTACCTGCAAACCAGGAAATGTGCTTCTTTCTCCCATCTCCCCAGTATGCAGTTTTGGTTAATATGAAATAATAAAATGTATTGTAGTACAATACATGAATTCACGGTTAGTTAAGGAAATGGTTTGTTATTTGCAAGGCTGCGCTCAGTAATGAGACACAGAAACAGCCAAAAAGCAGTTAAGCCTAAAGAAATCATAAGTCTCAGGATCAGGAGAAGAAATTCACAGCTAATGCTCTTGCACTCCTATAAACTCTCACCACAAAAACTGAAACCTTTAATGTAAAATTGGATTTCATGGAATCATAAAATCACTAAGGTTGGAAAAGACCATTAAGATCACCCAGTCCAACCGTCCACCAACCACCAATATTGCCCACTAAACCATGTCCCTAAGTACCACATCTACACATTTCTTGAACACCTCCAGGGACGGTGATTCCATCACCGCCTTGAGCAGCCTGTGCCAGTGCCTCATCACTCTTGTGGAGACTTTTTCCTAACATCCAACTTAATATTCCTACCTTTATCAGCCACTACTATCATTGTACAGAAATATTACACCATGTCTGGTTGGAATTATTCCTGTCTTGACTTCTCTGTCATTTTGGCAACGGTGATATAAGCAATATTCTTATGCCAGCATACTTCTTGACTAATTTGACTGTTTCTACGGTTTAAAAGCTGTAAGGAGCTTTGAATCATCAGTTGGTCCTGGGGAAAATGCAAAGTAAAAACATCTTCTGTCACAGTAATGTTATTTTTGCTATGGTGGTGGTTAAGGAATTTCATTCTCTGGCTGTTTTTTTTCAAAAACACCTCCTTTCACCTGTGATCTTTCTAATAAAACATCATTGAAAATGTCTAAGATTGATGATACTTTATCAATGGTAAAAATCTTTACTTCTGTGAACCTTAAGTCAAATCTACTGACAAGCAAGCAATAGAAAATCTGAAAAATACTCAAGATTCATGTATTAGTTTAGCTTGCTTTACATTTTGAACATTCTGCCATTTTCTTCCCTGCTATGTCAATCAGAGACTTTTATTTCCATGAAAAGAAAGAAATTAGAACTGGTACTTTGCAAAAAAAATTAAGAGTTACCTATCCTACCATGGAATAAAAAGGAAGAAAAGAGAATGACGAGAGATGTTCCAAATTGTTGATTTAGCAAAAGCTTGTCCTAGTCAAGAAATCTGCAAGTCTTAAGGAATTACACTGTTTCCAAAAGAATCATCATCAAGTCCAATGCAAGCAGAACAGTTTAAGCATTTTGCACTTCCAATTCTGACTGCATATGTAGTTATATCTGTTTTGAATATAACGACACCCACATTTGATTTAAAGGTTATAGTTTTTCTTCAAAAAGGTGTGAGTATAATGAAGAACCAAATTGCATTATATTCATCAGTAGAAATCATTAAGTGTGAGCACCTTAAGTTAGGCTAAATATTATCACCTCTTGTTTCAGTTTTTCAATTTCTTCTCTTGCATCTTTAAGACGGGCTGCATCTTTATCCAGAAGATCCTGATTTTCTGCATACCAATGAAGTCGTCTTTTTAAATGAAGAATTTCCTGTTTGTATGATTCTTCCATAACTTTAAATTCGTAAGACTTATCACCTACAAGAATAAAACTCTTATAATTATGTGTTGAAAACATAATACATCATTCAATACTTTCGAATGTACTATGGGGTGGATAGTGAACACTATTCTTCAGCACATTTCATACCAGAGCAAAATTTGGATTCTAAATGCAACAGCACTATAAAAAATTTAAATTGTAGAATAATAATTCTCTCATATACAGTAACAGTTCACAGTTTACCACAGGAAATATTTAAAACAGAATCCCAGTGAGATCCACTCTTGAATAAGGTTCTAATAAACAAATTTTCAGTAACATGGATGACAGAATACAGAATATATACTTAGATATGTATTGACCATACTCTTCCCACTTAGTGATCTAGAAATTTGAGAAGAGCTCTTACAGCTCTTAACACTTGTGATGCTTGATATGGGAACTGAAAAAGGTCCAATTTCTGGGCCTCCTGATGGCAACCTGGAAAAGGCTTAGATAAGAACGTACAGAAAAATTCACAAGGCATAAATTAGGGGTAAAAACAGAGCAAAGTTTAATGCACACATCTAAGCAGCAGACTAAGAGGCAACATAGTAAATCTTTCCTTAGGAACAGCGGTGCCATAGAAGTGGAATCGTTTTGCCCACTGAGAGATGGGCAAGCAATCAAGTTTAATAAGCAATATGAGCTTGGCTGGATACAAGAAAAGGCTTTCTAATAGAGTGCCAAAGGTACGGTGGCCTCTCCTTCACTGTATATTTTTATTAGAAATTTAAACAATATTTGGAAAAGGCCTAGATGCATTTCACTAAGTCATACTATATGAAGCAGCAAGTTTTAGTTACATATTTTTCTAGTGAAGGAAAGAATAGGCACAAGTATTCAAGAAGATAAAGGTGTTTTACTTGATGTGGATGTAATCTGGACTTTTGCTAGATCTCTCTCTTTCTTTGCTTGCCCCAGGTCTAACTCAAGAGCTTGTTTATCTTGTTTAAGCCGTCTAATCTCTTCTCGTAATTTAGTTTCTTCCTTCTGAGTTTTAGAGGAAACAATAATATGAGAAAAACACACACAGTCATACAAAAGATACTGATCATGTTTTTTCACTATAGAATGATTAGATTATAATGTTTGTATTGAACCACATACTAGTTTTGCCATTATTCTCAGGCCTTGATACAGCAGAACTTAAGGTAAACACTACAAAATATAGGTATTTACTAAGTTTTGTTTTTAATAACTGTTGCAGAAGTAGACAACATTACAGATCTACTTTTTGAGAGGGTCAACAAAGCACATAGCTTCACTCATCTTTAAGATTATAGATTGCAGTTTAAATGGATGAATGTACGGTTGACATGTATTGACAACAGCTTATCTCACTACATTCTATTTTTTGATGTTTTCTGTGTGTGCTCTCTGTTCAGTTTGAATGCGCGTGATCACTAGCAAATGTCAAGACTGAGTAGCTGGTGAGTAGGACAAAAGGTGCCCAGAAGAGCCACTCTCTGGAGATGGAGACCCTCAGATACAGAGAGCAGCAACCGGGGAGAGGGGGTGTGTGTGTGAGATTCCGGGCCCACCCATTCTTGGGTCTATATCAATTGCCCAGGGCCAGCTCCTGGAGGGATCCACATGTGTGCATCCATCTGTTACCAAACCTTGTCCTGATCTGCTAAACTGGAGAAGGCCATCTGCACTGCTTGTATTTCTATGTTATGAGCAAAGGCGTTAAAGTTGGTGTTAAAGTTGTACAGGTTGGACTTAAGGATAGGGAAGGGTAGCAGCAGCACGTATGAAATCAAAACTAGGGGAGCCCCTGGAGTCTTAAGAGCTCAAAGTCACCTGTATCAGACCAGGAACAATGCCACTGGTCCTGAAGCCCCCCATACCATCTACTACCAGTAGTACTACCAGTTTAAAAACAAAACAAAGCAAAACAAACCCACCACCCCCAAAGAAACAAAACCCAATATGGTAAATAATTAGCAGTTTAAAAGAGCAGCATGTTCAACTATCTTCATTTATATTGTTAATCAACAGTATGGAGCTTATAAGTTGGTTTTTTGGTTGCTGTTTTTTTTCACTGTGAACATGTGAAATACAGTTTTGGCATATACCCACCCGGGCTGCTCGAAGCTCTGAAATCAATTCTGTGAAACTCTGATTTCTGGTTGGTTCAGATTCCTGCACAATTTGTGACTGGATATTAGTCCTTTCTATCTTTTCTCTAAAAAAGAGAAAAAAAAAGTATGCAATATGGCGACTTGTGTCATACAATGGGGTGACAGTGGCACACTAAAAAACAAACACAAAACCCTCAAGATAATACTAAAAAGTTAATTTGGGTAGGTTCAAACCAAAGAAAGAAGCAACCACATGGCATATCCTTACACGAAAAAGAAAAATCACCTGTAAATTGGAATCTGGTCACCTTGCACAAACATTTTTGTTGGAATTACATGAGAGAAAGAAAACTTTCTCTACACCAATGGAATTCATCTCTCCCTGGCAAAGACTTAAAAAAAATCAGAAATGCACACAGTTGCTAATTTTTTTCCCCTCATTATTAACATTGGACACAAATCTAAAAGGACCTACAGCGCAAGGAACCTAATGGTTCCTCCACTAACAAGATCTCCTGTGACCCCTGATCTACTGTTAATGTTACAATAGCACCACAAAACATGCATCCAACAGACTCTGCACTGATTCTTCACAAACAAAAATTATAAAAGCAGTTGAAAAATCTAGATACTTTACATCAGATATTAAATTAAGCCTACCTTAGGGCTATTAATTCAGACATTAAACACTGATTCTCTTTATACATTTGTTCCTCATTTTTTTTGTTTTGGATTTGCAGCTCTTTCATTTGTTTGTATAACCTCTCATTTTCCTAAGATGAGATAGACAAAGTTAACATTCATAGACAAAGAAATTTCATAAATCACTGTTTTACCCCATTCAAGAACAATTATCTATGACTTGCTCAGTCAGCCTTCTGAAACACTGAATGTTTTATTATCAAATTTCCAAAATGGGTATCTTTACACCAAAGTAGTATACAGTGACCTCTAAAACTTTGTCCAAGTGTCTGCTCCTTCTGAAGAACCAGTCCTCCTGGGTTAGTTCCTTTGTAAAGTTATCCCAGCTATATTCTCGAAGCATACATGGATGAGTGCTGGTAGATCAAAGCTCAACCTGCCCATGTCTGTCTTGTGAACACAAATGGTCACTGCTTTGCGTTGTCTACAGACACACCAGCGAGACATTGCAAGCAAACCATACTAAGAAATGCTGCTGAGTAGCACCTGGAAAACAGTTAAACTCACATATTTTACCTTACAGCTGCAAGTATTCAAAAGGATCATTAAGTCTGCATCATCTATTTCTGCACTTGACTAAGTTTATAAATCAGGCATGCTAACAAGGTTTCCTTGCAATCAGCTGTTCAAAATCTATGGAAAAACATATCTTAAAATAGAACCCTCCAGACTTCCAATAATGCTCAAAACCACACATTTTCTACTACATTTTGGGCAAAAAATTTAGCTCAAACTAGACACACATGAAACACTTTTAAAATGCACAACATATCTGCAACCATCACATGTAAATTTCATCTGTGTTTTAGATACCAACAAAACTATTTTCAACGGAATAGTAGTAACTGCTTGATAGTTTTCTTTCTGAGATTAGCTAGAACACAGCCTGATATATGCTGCGTGGTATACCTGTTGATAACCTTGAATAATGACTTCTTGGTCTTCCATTTCTTTTTGTATTTGTGACAGTTTTTCTTCAGTGACAGGAACTGATGCTATATGATGGATCCATCTCTTCCCCTTAGACAGATCTTCCATGCTTCTCAACTTTCAGAAAGAAATAGACAATTTGACACATACTTCTTAGCAGTATGAAATTCTCTACAAGATTACACTTTATATTATAAATAGGTCAGTACATGCTAAGATATGAAACCAAACCAATGAGCCAATGTTTTCATTGGAGTTTTACAGAAGCATTATGAAACAAGAGCAAAGTTTTAAAATTTTGGAAAAATTTTACAAAACAATCCTCTCCTTTTTCTACTCCTATTTATCTAGATAAGAAGGTACAGTGAAATAACTCCTCAAATATGCCACACAGACAAAAATGCATCAAATTAACAAACAGTATCTCAACACATAGTACTTTTCTGCTTTTCAGCAAGTAGTATCTGTTACTATCTTATCCGTTTGTTTTTTTTTTTAAACTGATATAAGAGCAAGTTAAACCTTTAAATACAAACAGATAAACAAAAAATCCGCTTCAGGACTCTCAAAACACAAAAAATAATTATATCCTAATCACAATAAATGTAGTAGTGAGTAAATATTTACACACTGTTAGTTTCTACATGTGGGTTTTCTGCTTATTAACAACTCATCTGAAGTAAGATGCATTTAATTTTCGGAAGCAACCTTCCTCACTTTCTATACCAGCGGGATACAAAATGATGAAGTACCTTGCTCTGAAGAACATAGTTTTCCTGACCCAACTGAGAAAGTTCTTTTTCATAGTGTGTTTTCAATTCTACTATCTTTGTCTCCATTTCTTTCTCCTTTTCTGAAACTGTGCTGGTTAGCTGTTGAATCAAATCACGCGCGCTGCTCAGATCCTCCTCAGCAACTTGTGCTCGTCTTAGCAAATGCAGTTCCCTCTCATAACTTTTGACAGGAGAAACCGGTAAATCCTAGCAAAGAGAAATTCAGAGAACCATTACACTGAGTTGATTGTTTACAGAAAATTCATCGGTTTTATTTAACTGGTTTGTCTGGCTCTTAGAAACCATGTAAGGCACCTGAAGAGAAAAAAAACATCATTCTAGCATCAAAATATCCTACTTATTTTTCCTTTAATGAGTTACTTGCCAATTTCCTAAATATATGCAGGGAAAACAAAAGACAACTAGAAACAAACACCTCTCATATGAGGGGTACTATACAGCTACTGGGGTTATTCTAGCATCCATTTTCTTGGAAAGCAGTAACAATTTAAACATTGAGTAATACAATTTAATAAAATTTATAAGGAAGAAGGAAAATCCATCATGGTGCTGCAAATTCAGTCATCATGGAGAAGTGAAAATATTCTATTAAATCGTCAGTGCAATCCAGGTAGAAAAACAAACAGAAGTACTGTTTAAGATTCTTAACAGAATAGTAGGACATACTTCTAAGTAAAATTTTTATTTACATTTTTTACAGCAAAATTTTGTTTTAGAAATCAGTAAGCACTAAAAGTATGTAGAACTACCAAGGCAGTAGAATTATCCAAGCAACTAAATAACAGCATTACACTTACAGAGTCTAAGAGCAAAAACACGTATTTGACTAAAGAAAAGTCTTTATTAAATATTTCAGCATTTGCCAATCCTGTTAATATTACTAAAAGTCTTGACAAAACAGGTGTGTAAACCAAGCTGCACATACTATAGTTGGGAACATCACTAATTACTACTTACATGATGATACTGTCTGCAAGAATCCACAACCTGGTGTCCGAGATTATGAACAACTGATTGGTCAGACACAGCTCTGTTAATATCCTCCTTATTAGTCTGTTCAGCTGCTGCAGATCTTATTGTCCTCGTAGTAAATAAGGCATCTTCATTTAGGCAGAAAGCAAAACATAACAAAATTAAATTCAGAATTCAGTGTCCTTGATAAAAATCAGTTCATGTGATTCACATATTAAGCATGCAATTTAAGTGTTCTACAACTTGTTATTTTGAATTAAATATAGAAACTTCAGTGCAATGAGACAGAAAATACAGTAATCATCAGTTCCTTACACATACACAAAGAAAAAACAAACCACCACCATCAAAAATGCAAAACAAAATGAAACAAAAATCAAGAGAGCCACTGAGATGAGAAGCTGGATAATAAATCCGTCATGAAACAAGATTAGTCTTCCGAAATATAGATACTAGATGCAATTGCCATTTCATTTCTGCCTATAGCAATTTAATCTAAGAGTTCCTCCGTCAGGATGCCATACATAAAAACAAACAAGTAAAGATCATTTTCAAGATGAAATAATTTTCACAATGCTTACACCTCTCACACAGGTGCTTCCTTAGCACTGCTAGTTATGGAATTTTTTGCTTCAAAGCCATTCTCTTCCTAGCCACAGGGGCCCTTGCAGAATGCATCCTGTTGCGAGTAACTTCTGAATGTACCCAAAATTGCTCTAGAGAATGGCTACAGGTACAGAGGAAAGAGCATGTCTGAGTGAGGCTTAGTGGCCTCATTTTCTCAGCACTCATCATTCTCTTCCATCACCTCCATCTCTCTGCACACCTGCCTCATCTCCAGCTACACTGAAATGCTCTAAGGTCCCTTAGTCTGACAGCTGCCATTGATGCATCTCCCTAAGATGGGCAACATAAGCCTACATTGGTTTTCAACCACCCCTTGCAGGGTTTTCAAAAGTGTTACAAGACAGAAGTGTCCTAAAACCTGGGCATCCGGAAAGTTATTTTCCCATGCCCCACAGACTGGAAATATGACTTGGTGAAAGATGTTCACCTTGCAGTTTGACTTTCAGAGGACTACCATTCCTTAATGCTACAGCAAGAGATATGAACAGAACAGAGGACTTTTTAAAACAAAGTGCTTTCTTTGTATTAATGGAAAACAAAAAATAAAAGAAAGAAGCTGAGAACAACAATTAATTCAGCATCACATGGATAAGTGTGTCAGCAAATCTTTGCATTTACTGTAATGAAAAGTAATATTTTTGAACAGCAGCTTTTCCTGCTGTTTTGGTCATACTGGTCAGCAATAGATAAGTCTTAAACATAATGGTAGAGTATCTACAGAAAAATAGAGAAAATTTTCAGTACTCAATCATATTTAGATTTCTGCTACACCACTTCAAAATGTAAATATTTTTTACTTTTTAAACACGAAGTATGGACAGAAAAGCTCTCTAGCTCTTATAAGTAAAATTCAGACCTCTTAAGATAGAATTACCTTTAGATCTTGCTCTATCTGCAGGACTTCTAGATTTCATAATGTTTTTTTTCAAAGTTTCTTTTGGTGTTTTCCTTTCAGTAGCTGGAATGGACTGTTTTGAGTATGAAGTGGATTTCCCATATCCAGAACTTCTAACCACCCCATGAGGACCATATGAAGACTTCTTTTTATGTAAAGGTGTTGTACTTCTGATATTCTTGTGCAACATTTGTTTAGTTGTTGTTGATTCCGATTTTTCATTCTTCAAGCAACAAGACTGCAGAGCCTAGGATAGAGCAAATCTGTTTAAAATGGGTTTTAGGGCCTAGTGTGATCTGAAGTTAGATTTCACTACTAGAAAAACACAGAACCAGTTTCCAGAATTACACAGCAGTAAGACTACTGAGCAGGAAGGGACAAAAATCAAACAACCAAGGGAAATAATTATTTTTAGTCAAATGAATAACTAGAAATAAAATGAATAATTTGTTATGCTTTCCTACTTCAGAAATATACAAGTATTTTGCACTGGTTCTGTTTGATTGTTCTGCAAAGTTGTATTATATTACAGGATCTCTAGCTTACCAAAAACAGGTAACTTTTCAGGTTATTCAACTGAAGGCTAAATCACAGTGAACACAGAAACTCAGCAATGAAGAGAGGAACAACAGCGGGCAGAGTAACCCTCCTAAACTCCATCATTAAAAACTAAGTGTATGACTCCTAAGACCAGCAAGCGAGAAAGTTTAGCCTGTTAGCCCAGGTAGAAAACCCACCAGAATGAACCAACCAACCAAACTCCTTCCTCAATGCCTTGCAGGCTGAATGGGTGATTACCTAAAGGAGTGTGGGGTTAATTTAGGGGATGTAGGGAGAAGAGAATTTGGAGATTGCGAAAATCCTGTATTGCAAATTAGGTAAAGGTGAAGACTAATATGGATTTGGTAGAAATAAGCGTAGAAAATAGACAGAAAACAGGATTAGAGAAGCCAGCCACGTTTCTGGCCAGCATGTTAGTCTGACTTAAAAGCCTACATTTGATCAGTCTAATCTACACGCTTACTGAACTGCATTTCTACCTACTCATTCTGTAGGTATGCTCTCAGTTCTGAGCTTTGTGTGTGTTCCCTTCAGAAGGAAAACATGCTCAGATTCAGCACTAGCTAGAGCTAGGGATGTGGAACTGCAGCAGCCTTGCAGGTTTTAGGCTGGGATTCTTCATATTGTGATGATCCCGAAGTCCACTGTATGTGGATACCTCTAAAAATAGCAACACGAAAATTTCAAGAAAAACAACACTCTTACTTCCTAGACATCAGAGCAT
Source organism: Numida meleagris (assembly GCF_002078875.1). NCBI lineage: Eukaryota > Metazoa > Chordata > Aves > Galliformes > Numididae > Numida > Numida meleagris. The sequence continues at coordinate 77,576,604 of NC_034411.1, read as the reverse complement.
AACCAAATAACATGCCATCTAAAATCTTATACATTTTGAATGTATTTTCACATAAATTATATCAAACAGACTTTTTTGTTACCTGTTTAGTTTTGCTGCCTTGTGAAAGCAGATAGTCTTGTATTGTTTTTTCACTTAGTACATCAGGTTGTACTTCACTGGTCTGAATTTCTTTCTCAGTCATCCTCTGAAAGCTATCTTCATTTGCAGCTGTCTGCAGAAAGATGCTGTCTTCTCTGCATAATTTTTCAAGTAAGTTTGTCTCCCAAACTGAATTATTCTGGTGCTCTTTATACGGTAAGTGATTGACAAGTTCATTTACTGTGCTGCCTTTCAGCTTCACAGGACTACAAGAGAAAGGAATAAAGTCATATATAGTAAGATTTTTGCCCTTTGCCCTTCTGCCACTCTGGAAAAAGCAGGCCATTTTCCCTCTAAGTAGCATCTGTAAAGACTGCTCAAACTTGACAGAATCGCCAGGCTCTTTTTAAGAACAATCATGCAGATTTAGTTATAAAAACAAAAAAGACCAGGCTGAAGATTCACACTATGAGAAGATTGTTTCTCGTGGAACAAGAGACATTTCCCAGCAGTAACTGCTTTTGTAGAGGCACTGAATTGGGCTGTAAGATAGACACCTGCAAGCATGCAGTCAGTGCTAGTAAAACAATGAATGGTAATTCCTGCAGAGTACACTTGCACGTTAAGTTCCCAGAACCAATCTTCTAAGCAAAACCTATTTTTGACAGTTCCAAGACCTCTACCTTATTCGCTACGCACAAATTGCTGTAGAACAAAAGGAATTATGGAGCATAGGTTAGGAACTACAAGAGTAAGTAAAATAAGATAATGTGATCTTTTCCCAGACTGGAAGCTGGAGAATTAGGATAGGATGTGGGCTGAAAACCATGTAGAGGGAAAGGGGCTGACGAGTAGAGGTCTTTAAAAGCAGAGATCTTATTTGTGACAGTTGCCAAGACTGAGAAAGACTCATCCAAAATGACTTGCCAAACATGGCTTCTTATTGCCTAAATAAAGTTTGGACATCTCCAGAATCAATCAACTGTATATTTATTTTACAGTTCATTGTAATATGCCATAATGCCAATGCAGAACATAATGAAATTTCAGTCTTTAACTTGGGGAAAAAAAAACAGGGAAGTTATTTTGTAAGCTGTTTTTCATGAACAGTTAATGAGCTTAAGTTAATAAAATTCTTAAAACACAGTCTGAAATAAATACCTTTCAGGTTCCAAATCAAAACCTCTGGCATTATAGGATTCTCCTTTAATAGGTCTCATAAATTCTTCCACAGTAGGTAAATCTAATTAGTGCAAAATAACAAAATCATTTTTAGAAGTTTAGAAAATGCATTTGTAAAAAGTACATTTAAAAACGTTTCATAAATTTAAGTATTAGATATTAATAGCTCACTTATTTTACATTCTTGCAAAAAATATGTTTTCCTTTGAGGTATTTACCTGACTCAGTTGTTGACGTGTTTTTTGAATAGAGATCATTATTCTGTGAAGTAACTTGCACTAAGCATTTTGAGATGGCCATTGAAGAATCGTGTATTTTTTGCTCATCAGTGTCTCCCAAAGACTGATTAATGTGATGGTACGCATGCTGTAACGCTTCAGTGTCACCGGTAGTTTGTCCATAGGAAGTGCCTGTGGAAAATGCAGGCTCATAAGAGATACTATAGGACTTTCTGCTTGGGGAATATCCCATCACAATCTGTTTCAGTGACTAGCTTGGACTATTATCAAGTGAGAACAGTGCTTTCAATTTTGGAAAAAAATATCTCATTTCCACTATAAAAATAAAAAATTATCAAGTTAATTAGTACGTGCCAAATAGCCTTACCTGCAGTTTGCATGCCTTTCCTGCCCCAGCCCCCCCTGCTTTCCCCCGCTAAAACTAATAGTGTATGTGAAATGACTATTTTAATAGATGCCACCACGATGTCATGCTCTGGATATCAGTTTGGGTACAATCTCAGTATACCGTTGTCTTTTTTACAGTTGTGTCAAACACTGACAAAGTGAAATTTTAACTGTGGTGTACTGAAGGAGATTATATTTAAATCAGACTGCAAGGCAGAAAGCAGTTTTACAGTAACCAGGGGTCAAGAGTGTGTTTCTGCTAAGAGGGCAGCTTTTTACTAAAACAGTTCCTCCTTCTCTCAACATTTGTTAATAAAAGCCAAGCGCTTCATTATGACTGACAACCTAAGAAGAAATGAAGACTCCAAGGATATTGTTTTGTTTGTTTTCTTTTTTAAAAAACCTTTACCTGCTTCATTCATCTCAATTCCACTGGCTTCTTGAGGCAGATCATGTTCACTTACAGCTACACCTGATGTTTCAACAGCTTTCTGAAGTTCTGTAGTTGAATCTTGTGAATCAAGTAGTACAACTAAAACCAAGACGACAAGGGTTAAAGAAAACAGAATTTTTGTATTTATAGTCTATCTACACTATAGGAGATTATCTTAATGCTCTAAGCGTGCAAAAAAATGCCAGATAGATTACTACAATGCTATTAATGCTAGTAACTCTGAATACAAGCATGAAAAGTACTAACTAGTAAAATAAAACTTACATAGATGATCACCTTGAAGTGCTAACACAGACTTATTTTTAACCGTTTCAGTCCAACAGATTTCCAGTAGAACACAATAATTATAGGTTTAAGGTATCAAAATAATAAACTCAGATGACAAAGTATCAAAAAGGTACATTTAGTATTCTTGCACTGATGAAAGATTATATTTTACCTTTAGCCAGCATGCCAGTGTTTGGTTCCTATAAGAAATAAGCAAATAAAACAATAATGCTTTTTGAATTTCAGGACAAAAAAAAATCCCGACAAATTTTAAAAGCCGTTCCAAAACCTACAAACTAAAGCAGTCCTTAGTGCTTCAAGCATGTGCACTTTTCCAAAGCACTCCTCTCTCAGCATCCTGTACTCTAAAAACCCTCCCACAAGTGTCTGGGAACTAAATGCTACTCTGCATAAATGAAGCAATATTTTCACACCTTCCTGGTTCACTTCTAGCAGTGTAGATTTTGTACTCTTTCCAAACTGCTTCTCTGTACAGATCTGATGGGTCTGTGTCATTTGCTGGCGTAGACACCACTTTAATAGCTCCAAGAGACAGATTAAGCAATAGTCATCATGAGGCTGACGCTCCAGCCAGAGCTCATCATTTCTGGACTCTCAATACAGTTCTTAATTCAAAGGAGCAATAAGCAGGCAACTCTGTGAAGAACTTAATGCTTACAGAGACATGACACATGGAAGCGTATATCCTTAATAAATCACTATAGGCCTGTGACCACCGCATTCTTTCAGATAGTACATAGAGTACGAGTTTAATATATTCACACTGCAGAGGTTTTACGATTCATGGAAGTAATATAAACATTTGCTGAGTTACATTTGTCTTGAGCGCTTAAACTCCTGACATATTTTGATTTACCTGACTTCCTTCAGTTTTAAAGGCAGGATTAGCATCTGCTTCTTCTTCAAAATCTTCACTGTAGCTGCCTGAAGAGTCAAATAAACATCAAACAAATGAAACATTCAGGGAAGATAAAGCAGTACGGGGAAAGCTATTTCCCTTCCCCAGTCTCTAGGCTAAGAACATCTACTGCTGCTATTACTCTTCTCAAGAAACAGAAGTTTTGATACTGTGCATGGTACAAAATCTACAGAAAAAAAGTCACATGTAATATCTCCAAATTAAAATGAAGTTTGCCTTATGACCAGATATACTTCCTCTCTGTCCCCTTGTGCCCTACTTGAATTGACCCTTTTTTAAAAAAAAAAAAAAAAAAATCACATTCTCCTACTTCGGGGTGAAACAATGCCAGAGTTGTCATAGCATTTCTGCTATAACTACCATAACCCCTTGCGATCTACAGAGAAATCAGACTTCCAAAGAGAAAAGATTTCCTACAGTTTACAAATAAACCCTCTTAATATTTGGGAAATGTAAGCTGTATCAGGATCTCTCAGCAAAAGATCAAACTCAGATGTGAACAGAAAAATACGGAAGGTGACAGTTAAAACACTGGAGTACCGCAAACATTAAGAGCTATTTCAAACTCAGGGTCAGGTGTTTTTGTAAGTCTTTGATGGACAGATTTTTTTTCCTATTTCTCTTTCTGGTATTGTTCACAATACATTAAAATCCATTTCAAAAATAAAAAATATTTTTAAAAACCTCAAAAGTAAACCCCTAAATTCATCTATCTGCACACCAGCTGCACAGACATACTGTGTAAACCTGATGTAAAAACTACAGATAAATGCAGATCATGAATATGAAAACTGCATTCTTTCAGCTCAACCTAAGCTTTACCCTCAGTAGCAGGGAGATAAGGGAATAGAAGGCAACTGGCTCACATATTACTCTGAAAAAGGTTCACTGAGGATGCTGGCCTATCCTGCGAGCCTGAAACCTAGCGAGTGCTAAGTTGTTTTCTGCTTAGTAGGACAAGGCAACACTGAGAACAAAACAAGCTAAAAGCCTGTAGTATCATTTCCCCTGTCCAGAACTTTAAATTATATTCCACTATAACATGAAGAGCCTGTGCTTTCCTCTGATGCCCTGCTATGAAATCTCCAGAAGACTCTGCATTTGAACTGCAGCACTAATCCACAGACTGCATTTCTGCTATTGTTTAATTAAGCTTTCATAATTACTAGCATACACAGTAAAAAAAAAAAAAAAAAAATTAAAAAAGCAACATTTTTAAGCGAACAACTTTGAAATCATTACCACATTTCTCTTCAGGTGTGGATTCCACTTCTCCTGTTTCACTTCTTTCATTTCTAAGAAACAAAATAAAATTTTTAGCACCTCTTCTTGGAGAGCAAGTATATACATATATTTTTTAACTTATAAAACTTTACTGTTATTTCTAATTCTAAGAAGTATCAGCAACTTGAATTTGTCCATCAGATCAAATTATAGGTACAAAAGGTAAACGTCAGCAGTTATTAAAATAAATATAAATATTTTTACAACTCTCCATATTTCAAATTTTCAATCCAACCCCTTAATATCACCTCTTTTCTGCATTCCCTTTGACATCTACACCAAATTCTCAGACAAAAATTGATCAGATTTGCTTCTTGTTCTGACACTGTCAATCCACATTAACAAAAAAAAAAAAAGACAAAAACAAAAAAAAATGAACAAAATACAAAACAAAAACCATTCTCCTTTCTTTCCTCTTTCCAGAACTCTGACCTTCTAACTGCTAGAGTTCTTAGCTGTTGTCATTCAGTTACACCTTTCTACTACGAAGGTTAAATCAACTTGTAACTATTGAGCTGTACTGAAGATGTATACCTTCATTCATCACCAAGCCATGCCTTACTTCTTTCTCTTATTTATTAAGCTCACTTCTGTCCTTGTCTTCAAAAACAAAAACCACTACCCACACCCAAAAAACCACACAGGATCTTGTCCCACAGAATCTCAGTGGACATCATATTCAGATACCCAAGTCACACATACCCACAACACAGTCTACAACTGTCCTTCCCTCTAAATTACCGTACAAATGGTGCTAGTATTACAGAATCACTGGAATTCAGCTCTTTATTTAATCTTGAATAATCAATAGGTGATGAAGCTTCTTGTTCAAGTTTAGCAAAAAAGATCTCTTTTTCCTCTTGTTCTTCCAAGGTATCCAATCCAACTCCTGGATTACTTTGATTGGGACCAGAAGCTACAAAGGAATCTAAATTTGAAGATACAGAATAATAATTAACTACAGATGGACTCATAAAAGCTTACCAGTATCAAATTATCACAAACTAGTTTAAGCAGTCTTCATAAGATGCAGCAGAGAAAATTGAAGGAGCCAAACTTTCAATAAAATAGAGGAAATTGTCTGAAATAATAACTTAGCCTTAGACCTAACTAACATGAAACATTTGCACTCTCAGTTCTCACCATTTGTTTCCAGGCTGTCTCTACTTAATGAGAAAGCAACCCCGTTACTCTTGTGAAGCTGCATCTTTTCTGGACACATATTCTCATCAGTTTCTCTGGTAAGCTGCAAAGCTTTCTTGCCAATGCTTTCACTGGCTTCAAGGATTTCTAGAAGAAAAATTGCAAAGTTTTTGTCATCTAAAAGCTGTTTGTATGACACTTAGGTCATCTTCCACAACTGGTTTTTTTTTTTTTGTTTTTTTTTTTGATTTTGTTACAACTACGAAGACACACACTCACAAATAATGTTTGTCTAACTTCAGTTTCTATTACACACAAACCTTGTTTAATTAGAGTTAATTAGTCTACTGCATACACGGGATAAATACAACTGTAAAAACCGACCTTCTGTAACACTACTCATGGAGAAAAATTAACATTCCTTTGGTAAGAAAAGCCAGAAACTAACATCTCTCTGCTAAAAGTCTGTTAATTTTCTTTGATCTGCTATCCCAGAGAAAGCATCAGACTTTGAAAAATTGTAGCCACTGTCTTAGCAGTCACACTTGTTGCAAATTAAATGCTTTGGAAAAAAAAAGTAACCAAACTTACTTAGAGTTGACTGATTAACATACAGATCTTCCATTCTGTATGCTTTTGCAACTGCAACATGCAGTTGCTCTCCTTACTGTAACTTCATTTTTGTGAGGGTTAACTACCACTCTATTAACTTATATGTGAATTCTGCTTTCAAACAGAATGCTGCCATATTTACTTCTACACAGAAAAGTAAAAGCCAAATAAGTTACTAGTTAAATAAGCCATACCAAGACCCTTCTGTTTAAAAGTGACTAAAACACACACTTCTAGGCTTAGATTCTTAAAGAGATTCTCTTAGGAGTGTAGGAAGAAAAGCTGCTTATGTATTTTATTCAGTGACATATGAGATGACTTCACAGTTCTCATAGAAGGGAGCAGAAACCATGTCTGTCTTTTCCATCATGAATCTCCAGTCAGCAAAATAAAAGGAGATGCATAAATCAACAACTTCTGATCAAGAACACTAAACAACTCTTTCACGTGCTGATCAAGTGCTTCAGTTACATGTTATTACGCTGCCATTGTCCAAATAAGTTCTTCAGAGAGATGTCATACTTGTCTAAATAAAAAACATTTTGCTACTGCATTGAAGAAGATATAATGGAAAATTCAAGGTGTTGTACAGAAGATCAAAGCACAAACAGACCGCTTCTGATAGCCAAATGAAGTAATTTAAAGTACAAGGGTCGCTCTGAAAGTAACGCCTTCTATTTTATGATGTTGACCCATGATGACAGTAGAAGTTGAACCTTCCCACCAATATTCTGTTACATTTTGTTGCTGTGTGACAGATGGCAGAAGAGCAGTCTCGTAAAATGGAGTGGATATAGAGCAAAGGTGCATCACTGAATTCCTCCATGTGGAAAAAACAGCACCTGCTGACATTCATCAACACTTGCAGAATGTTTATGGAAACCAAACAGTGTCTGTGAACACAGTGAGATGGCTGGTGGTGTGTTTCAGCTGTGGCAACAGTGGGTCACCTCCGCGGGTGCAGATTTGGATAAGAGCGGCATTCAGGCTCTTGTTCATCACTGGTATAAATGCAAAGCTAATGGCGGTGACTGTGTTGAAAAACAGTGTTTTGTAGCTGAGAATTTGCTCTGTCAAACAGGTTATTGTGCTCTTTGTTGTAGTTTTCATGGAGATAAATAGGAGGCGATACTTTTGGAGCGACCTATGCAATTTACCCAGATGGTGCTTTGTTCTAGTTATCAAGACAGCAAATGGGAGTCTGTCTTCAGCTGGCTCACAAATTGTTTTACGCAGTTTCATATTGGCTGCAATCTCACCAGATCTCCAACACCCTATTTTTCAATGAGAGTATGTTAGCAGAGGCAAAGATAAGCTGTCACAGCTCTTCTACGTAAGATTTACATGAAAAGATTTACATGAAAAGAGACAGGAATATTCTTCAAGAATATTGAACACAAGTTCTTGTGTTCAAGAAACATTGAGATGTTGTACGAAGGGACATGATTTAGTGGGGAAATATTGGTGGTAGGTGGACGGTTGGACTGGATGATCTTAGAGGTCTTTTCCAACCTTGGTGACTCTACGATTCAATTACACAGACAAAAATAACGTTTAATGGAACAAGATTTTAAAGAAAAGCATTTTCCTTAGTTTTATTTTAGTTATCTTAAACTCAGTGAACCAACAGACTTGCACCGCTCTTTTAAGTTTTCATGGGTTTTATGCAAGCTAATACATTGAAGAATTTTTCCAGTTCAAACCAGATCTGAGCTTTTTGAAAAAGCACTTTCCACTATAATCTGAAAATCAAATACTGTTCTACAGCCACTGAATTCTGCAACTCAGCCAGCTCCCAATTCCCAGACACATGTAGCACATCACAAAGGGATACACGCTACTGCTGCTGCTGAAGACAAGAGCATCTTTAACTAGCCCTATACAATCTAAACTTTGAGAAACCTATCAGACTTGGAAAAAATATCAACTTGGCTGGATTTCAAACTCTCTTTTTTCACTGTGGTTTTGGGCTGTTTGTATTTGTTAACCCTTGTGAAAATTACACCTTGCAGCAGCAGTTTCATATCACTACCCATATACTTGCGCTCTTAATTCTTGCACTATTTAGTAAGATTCATGATATGTGGTATTCTTTAAAGTCTTGATCCTAAGCTTCACTTATGAAAATGTTTATGTCACATTTGCAGAGAAAAATGTAAGAACATAAATACCAAGCATTCAAACCTAGATATAATAATAAACATCCATTTCAAATCTAACTTTTAATTCTTAATCTGAGCAGGACTAACAGAATTAAGCATCTTTAACCTTTTAATATCACATAAAACACAGTAAGTTTGTTACCCGTAGGACTGTCTGAACCATCAGTGAGGTTTCCTTCTTCTTTGTTTAAATATGAATCTTTTTTGTCCTTATGAAATTTTTCCAGCATTTTGAATTTAGACAAAGCCTTGCTCCGAGACACACTGGAAGAAGGTTTAGGGGCAACTACTTTTAAGTGTACACAAACATTTACAGGTTTTAATGCACAATGGACAGGGAAAACAGAAAAATGAAGTGTGAGAATTCAAATTGCCACTTCTGAAAAAGTAATACAGTTCAGTTTTTTTAATTAACTACAATTTTGAGGCGATAATTAAAAATTAAAGAGTTAGTACTTATCAGTTCTGAAACTAGAAATATCTTCTACCCTTTAAATAAAGAAGAAAACAAAAAAAAAACAACAAATTGCTAATTAGTTCTAATTCCATACATATTTTGCATTCAAATAGACTGTTCTAGGAGCTCCATATGTACATCACTTGAAAACAAAGACAATTAACACAACTATTTCAACAACACAAGCCATTTTGTACTACAAATCTTAAAAGAAAGCATCTAGATGGGTTAAAAGAAAAGCAGAAAAAGTTACGTAGGTAAGATGTGAATTACTGCTGCCTTCATCTCTGGCAGTTAAAAGAACTGCACTTGTCTGCTTAAACCCATTGGAGAACATCACCAGTAATTAATTTTTACATAACAGTAGCAATGTTGAAGACTGTGCTTTCTCATGAGAGTTAGATGACAGTAACACTCCGCATTTCATACATCTTAGACTAGCTAGGAGCACGGTATGAGACTGAGTTGTCCAAAATTTCAAGTGTATACTTGGTGGGGGGTAGCTTCTAAACAATTCAGGACAATTCTGGACAATTCAGAGAAAGTTCGAAGTTCCAGAATTAACAGAAATAACTCTTAGTAGAGTTATCCTGACACAAGAGAGAGAGCAGAAGCTGCCTGGGGGATGCAGTGAAGTACTTCTGTCATCTAGAAACAGGACTGTGGGAAGATCTGAATCATATAGAATGGCTTGGGTTGGAAGGGACCTCAGAGATCACACCGTTTTTCTCACCAGAAGCTTGCACAAATCAGAAACAAATAAGATGACTAAAGGAAGTTGTTGAGCATACAGCAGATGCAAGGCAAAAGCCAAAATATAAAAAAAATATAAAAAACACTTCCTGATACAACACCTAGGTCCTTTATTCCCATCACTGATGTCCACTAGCAAGGCATCACTTCTCTAGCTTCACATTCTCCCACATCTACTGAGAAACCAGAAGTGTTGACGGCACGCAGTCTGCTGAAAGCAATGCAAAAACCCAAGGCCTTTCAAAACAGTAATTTGAAATAACTGCTAAACTCCTTCTATGGCGCATATTTCAAATATTAAGCCTAATTCAAGGCACAGAGTCAATTTTAGTGTTTATCTCCCAGATCGAGATGCTTTATAGCTATTTTGTGCAAAGGACGCGTAGGAAAACAGGACATACACTCTAGAAAGGTAACATAAAGATAACATTCTATAAGCTACACAGTCACAAACATCATCTAAAGACCAAGTGCCAAATATTCCTTTGTCATGGCTCTCCAAAATTTTATTGAATCTTCTCAAATTCAACTCCAAAGCCGTATTTAACCTTATATATCACATTAATTGCTATTGTACTTTACACATAAGTATTTCACAGAACAGCACTTATAATTCTTAATTATTATTTGGAGTTTCTCTTCAGATAGCATAAAGATAGTTACTTAACAGGTTAAATCTGAAACTACATCAATTAAAATAATCCTGCAGATTAAAAAAAAATCAGATTTATCATTAAGACACCAAGTGTACTGTTCCCATTTCAGGGACAGCACGCACAGAGCAACCTGTTGCTCAGCAGAAGGAAAATAATCATACCAATAGAAAGTGCATATAATACTTACACAGATTGGAGTCTTTCAGCTTAAACAAACAGAACAGTGAAAATTAATATTTACTGAGTACGAAATACAGAGAAGATATTTTCTATTTACTAACCATACTGACCTTAGTTAAGACTTCAGTTATTTTCCTCCTCCATTTCCTTACATTCAATACTGTCTGTCTGCCTACATCACTACCGTCAGTGATGAATGATGTAGCAACAGTTAAGCAAAAGTTCACACACTTATTAGTTTTTTTCTGGAAATGACAAATCAATTAAGTGGCAGCTTGCTTTCATGAGAAAACTACGGTCAAAAATCCTGCAAAGGATTTTCTACAGGAAAAGCACTAGTAATCTAAGGCTGATATTAAATAAACTGAATAAAACATATTTAATAAAATACCAGACTGGAAATCTGAATGAGGAATCTTTTGTTCACTATTCTCCACTACTTCATCATGGCTCTCCATCCTTTCCTTCTCATTTCTCAGTTTAACAAATCTTGTTTGAAAATCTTGAAAAGTGAGACAAACAGCAAGAAGAGACAGGCAAGTGTTAAGACAGGACAGGAGTTCTGATTATCCAATTTATCTTCATCATTTAAATGACAAAAACAAATAGACATTATATTAGCTAGAGGAAGGTCTTTAACTTGTCAAATATGGAAGACAGCATCTTGAATCATAATTTATACATTTCAGCCTAGAGCTGAAGAACAGACTTCAAACGTGTCTAGGATAGTAAGTGGAGGTATTCAAAAATGCACTTTATTCTTCTGAGCTGAATGAACAGAATTAGTTTACTCAGGTTAGTACCAGACTACAAAACTAAGCGAAAACAGGTCATTAGTGTAAACCTCTATCTTTTTTCCGCCATCTCTGCAAAACATGCCTTGGAAAAGTCAACCAGATAACAAATAAATGCATAGTATATTTAGTCCTCCAGTCACTCATCTAAACATTTTTCTAGAGCGCACAATATAGATACTGAAGTAGCAGAAAAAAGTAGCAGGAAGTAGGAAAAAATGAAAATCCCAAAATGGAGACAACCTTGGTGCATCGTTCAAGCAAGTTAACCAGGCTCTGTACTTCATTAACATCACAATATCTCTCCATGGTGTAACCCAATAACATGAACTCATTGGGAGCTAGCTCACGTATCTGTAAAACGACACTGGGGTGAAGGAGAGATTCATACATTTATTTAACTTTGATTCACGATAACAAAACACTCTGAGAATAATATTTATTAACAGGCTGTCAGGTAACATACCAGTCTTATCTGCAAACCAGTGCAGAGGTTCAAGCCTACAAGAATATACAAGAATCTGAAACGTTTTGAAGAATATCAGTCTTACACTACTCAGAATTTAAATTCAGCTTATGTCCTAGTTTGCTATCATCACAGCAATATTATTGCTGCAGCACGACAACTATTTTGCTATTTAGAACAAATTTAATAACCTTACAAAAAGCTACAAAACTAGATCAGTCTTTTCTCAAGTTTATCCCTTGCAGTAATTTATGTTGCAATGCCGCTGCGCCTAATAACTAATCCATTATTCATATACCTGAGCAACATACTATACAACATACATCTGCTAAAGAATATTAGACTGAGAGAAAATTGACAAAGCATTAAAATCATGCAATTCAAAAAGACACAAAGAAGAAATAAAAAGGAGCAGTTCTAGAAGCCTATCTACACTGAATTCCTTACAGAAACACAACCTGTCATTTGAAATCACTACAAATATTATCTACACAATTGCAATTCATAAAGTAGCTCGTAGTGTGTACACACGTGCCTTTTATGTATGGGACTCATCACTCTCAACTGTAGCCACATACAAGCTGTCTACTTTCATGACCACAGAGTAAAACTGAGTTTATACTGAAGGTGGTCAAGATGACCTCTGCAAAGTCAACTCCGCTGCAGCCAAAATTTAATTAGTAGAATAGCATCTTTTACAGCGTAGGCTACTTCTCTGCTGTGCAGTTCACAGTCTATCACAGCTTAACGCAATTGGCACTATTTGTGAGTGCCCAGCGTGACAAACATGGTTCTTTTCCCGTGGGATGACACAACTGGGAGCTATGTTTCATGACATGGAAATATATTCTCTTTTGCCAAAATAGCACCAAAAAGGCTTTCTAGGAAAACTCGAAGGCCTCTCTGTTTTGAAATTCTGGAGTACTAGATGGCGTATGGCTTAACATATATGACCCACAAGTGCAGAAATCCTGCACAGGAGAAGGACAGATGTGCAGATGAAATAAAAACTATCAGGCTGGCAAAGACAGTGTTCAGAGAAGACTTGAGCGCAGAGATCCACCATATTTGCCTTACATTTTTAAGTAATCTCAGTTTTATTATGTCCAACTGCCAAGACACGTTGGACATTTGAATCAAAACCCGTTATACACAGGTTACTCTTGACTCCCTCTGAAAAAATAAGCCAGCCCCTCAAGAAAAGCATGAATATGAACATGCCAGCTTCTTCTGCAGGTAAATGGATTTCACACTTAGAAATCTGGGTAGATTTCTCTTCTAAATATTTTCACGTTAAAGGAGAAGCTTGTTTTAAAGAAATCTGAAGAAGTTTACTAGAACTTTGTTTCATGTATCAATAAACTGCAGATCAAGCATGTTTCCATTCTAGTACCTCTAGTTAAATTACAAGGCCTCTAAGATATTCTTAGCTTAAAAAACAAGAGCAGTTGAGTTGGTCTGGACAGGAACAACTTGACATTATCACATTACTACTTTTTATTCAGCTTTGCAGTTGTACTTAAACCACACAAGAACTGTCCTTCAAAACTTCTAATTACCCTGCCCTTAAAATACCTATTCCGGTATTTCTGATTGAATCAGCAGGAGAAACATCAAAGTGCTTTATGGGTTGCCTCAAGCATCTCAGAAAAAACATGGAAGAATGCTAACTTCTGAACACCTCTGAAAATGTTCATTTATAAAAAGAAGAGAAATAAGGTCATGCCAACTGCTCACTTCTCCTACTCTGGCCAGCAAGAACGTGCTGACCTTCAGTTTTTTTGAAAAGCGGTGGGAAAATCCTACCTCATAACCACCATAACTCCCTTGCACTGCCTGGTAGGCACTGTCTCACATCCATTGGAGTTCTCCAGCAATATCTTAAAAGTCAGAGAAACACAAAGAGTCCAGATAACACCTATTAAGGTTCTGCCCAAAGGGCACAATTATCAACTAAGATTTGACTCTGAATTACAGCAACACTAACAGGACAGAGCTCTTCTTAAAATTAGAAGACTATCAGCAATACCTTAACCTCGCCATATGAAAAAACTGATTTCTGGGACTGTTAAGCTCCAGTTGCAAATTATTCAAATTATGAAAATAAGAGGCCACTAATTATTACAAGAACAAGAGGCAATCACCATGTGGAAACTCTGTACTCACAGGGTTTACTACCAAAGAGGAAAACAATGAAACCTAGAGGTGGAAAGACTGCAAACAATATTTTCTTCTATAACTGCGTGACCAAGTAAATACTAAACTAGCAACCACATTGTCACAGCCCTTTTCCCCTTGAGCTGTGGCTTATGGCAAGGGAAATGCTGAGAGTACTGACAGCAATGCGTGTTTTAAACAACTGCTGCTTTTATTACAGTCTTCATGAGGAACAGGTCGTTTACAAAAGAAATCTACAAATATTTCAGTTGAAATCCTAAGCTACATTTTCTAATTACTATACTCTGTATTTACACTTTATAAGTCTTAGTAACTAGTAAGCTACAAGAAAAAAAGAACAACAGCAGAAAGTTTTCTTACAGCTTGAATATGATCTCTTTTTAAAAGAAAAATATGATTACATTTGAGTTTTATCATTTGCACATTTGCAGTATAATGTTCTAAAGTAACTGCTTCACTGTGAAAAGAAAGAACCAGCCCGACCCCCTGTGGCCAAGAAACTACAAAACTACATTATTTACCACCATCGTCCAAATCTTCCTCGCATATCCACCACGGCACTGCATCCTTTGGCTTTGTTTCTTTTTTCCTGGGCTGCCCCAATGTCTCAAGAACGCTGGACTTTTTTTCTGAATTTCCATGTGAATCATCTGAAACAGACTGAGTCAATTGCACAAAGATTAAAGACAGTTTTTACATTTTCTCACTGTTTAATTGTATTTCAAGCACCAGTTCTTGAACTTCTGAGTTTAGCTGTTGGTCTTTACTCCCCACTATCTGCCTTTTTTGTATATGCATAAAAAATTGAGTAAAAAGACAAAAACTATATCCATGTGTATCAATTCTGCATATAATACAGTAACTTCATTGCCAGAATCTGGAAGTCTTAAAAGTTAACTGCTTAGTAGAGCACGTGTTCAGATGAACAGTATGTTAGTTAATATACAACAAGCAGACAAAATCCTGCCTACATCCCTAAATATTAAATAAAAGCAAGGGAGAAAAAAAGGTACAGTAGAGTAAAGCCTATTTTGCTTAGCCAAGCTTGTTACATGAGCATTATGAATATTGTAAAAGTGAACCTTCACAGGCAACTTCCTAGCTCCCAGCAAACTGAGTTTCAGAAATGCACTTTGTGCTTTCTCTTCCTGGAAATTAATAGAAATGCCAGAGCTATTCCTAACTGACTGCTATTAAGCTTCTGTATGCATTTTTCCATTATCCATATTGATTCAGAATGATGGCATACTTCAGTGGAGAGGAAAAAAAAGAAGTCTACAATGTCCTAAAAATTTACATTACTAAAAAGTAACAAGAAGAAAAAGATCCACAGATGCTTCATAAGACAACAGCACTTTTCTGACATGATATGACTTTAAAAAAATTATTAATAATAATAAATATCTGTTTCTCTCCCTTAAAAAAAGCTCTCTGTGGCCTACTGCAGTACCCCAGTTAGCTGTCTGGACACCCAACAAGGAAATATATCTGTGCAGAAAATATACCTTAAGCTACACAGGAAACCCAATATTTCCAGTCTTTTTCCTTCCTTGGCAGAATCCTGCTTTCTCTCTCTACTTCCGCTACCAGCACCAAACATTAAAAGAATTACTCTAGCACACTGCAGCCTTTTGTGTTACATAGTCTTTGTGCTCAAATTCAATAAACATAAAGTTAACGGGTGTGACACCCTGCTTATTTTTATCCTAGATTTTTAGCCATCGTTTTCAAAATCAATTGTCCTAAAATGTCTTAAAGAACACAGTAAACAAAGCTAGCAAAAGCCACGAAGTGTAAGCCACAAAGAATTCACATATGAAACACATCTAGGGCAAAATTTCAAAAGCTTTGCTTTTCTAATAGTCACAAATGAGAGAATGTGAGAGCACAAACAGAATTCTACAAGCAACAGGACTGCACACGCTTATTACGTAAAGTGAAATAGGAAAGTTTATTAAAGCAATCTTCTGTAGACCACTGCGTGACTCCTATTGTCTAAAAAGCATTACTGCAAAATTACTCTGTATCTGAGAATTCAATGTATATGCACCCCATAGGCGGGGTGCATATACACAAACACCAATCCTCCAAAGGCACCATGTAAGAAAAAAAAAGAAAAAAAACCCCACAATCTCACTAATATCTCTGACCAAAAACACCTTCAGTTTCACTGTAAAAAAACTAAACGCCTGACCAAGCCTCAAAAAGAAAATGTGAGTGCTCCAAGACTTAAAATGTAATGAAACAGAATTTTTGTAAATTATGAAAGTGCCGGAGAACAGGACGTATTGCAATTTCTTTATGTTGGCTCGGTGACACGACAAAAAGAGTCTTACATTTTTAATAAATATCCTATAAATAACAATTTCCTTACACTAGCCACTACATACATAGCGGTGCTGTTGTCCCTAGAGGTTTGGCTGCTTCTTGCTGGCTGCAAGTACCAACAGGTGTTTGATGCAAGCTTTGTTGTCACTTGCTGTTTCTTGTACAACTAACAGTATCATCTACTCTGCAGTCAGAACTTCAGTGATGCTGGTGATCCTTGGAGCATTGTAACTAAAGAAACTGAAACTCCCAGCTGTTCCTCTCAAGTTCTGGAAACTTTCTGTGTCCAGCCATCTTGTCAACTGCAGACAGTAAAGTTTCAGCAGCTGGGAAAGAAATGCTGACACAAAAATGCTAGTGTTTTTTTCAACATGTCAATAGTCCTAACAGTGAAATGTACAGACTTATTTTCCAAAAGGAAAATTAAAGCTAAAAAAATAATAATCGAATCTTTGGACCCGTAATGGATTTTCAGAATCCGTAAGTGGCATGGATAATCCTTATTTTCTCTCCCCTATAAAAGAGCCTCTCAGCCCTTCAGGAACACAGTCAACAAGAAGAACAAAAGAAATCAGCTGTTTAACCTCGACTAAAATAAAAGCAAAATGAGTCAGTTTCAAGACCTGGGACAACTGTATGTCAAAAAATGGACCTTACCACCTCCTATAGACAAGGAGCTTAAGAAAGTAGATAAGCAAGTGCAGGATTGGATCCAGAACCCATGACCAGTTGCCCTAACTACTTCACGAAACAAGGCTTTCTCAAGTCTGTTCCAAATTATGGCATCTTAACATATTTGATTTTTAAAGAAAAAATTAAAAGCATTTTTTCAAACATAGTTAAATGTCAAATGTTACTCTTCTAAGTATTAATCTACAGATATTCTAAGTAGGGCAATACAGCCTTTCCTTCTGATGGTTTTCCTTCTCAGCTGTCACCACAGATTATGTGGAATAAAAGCCAACTTAGAAGTCTAGAAGCAGGTAATAGGTTTTTTTTTTTTTTCCCCCCTATCTGTGCTCTGCTTTAAGTGTCATCAAAACAAGCAATTAATGGAAGCACTGTGCATGTGAAAGAAGTTGCATAGCACATCCTAGGGAACTTCCCAGCCAACACTCGGCACACTCACCAGCTATAACAAAATGACAGATGACACCTAAAGAAAATGAAAGTGACAGCAGAGTGAGTACGCTAAAGCTGGTGGAAGGCAGCAGAAGGACACAGACAATGAAGGAGGAAGAGAAGAATTATGGATGACAACAGGCTGTTCTAGCAAGTACTTTGGAATAACCGTGACCTGGCAGAGGAATCATTAAACGAATGGTTCTGCATGCAGCAATTGCTGTTACAGGTTTATGTTTCCTTTTGTGTAATGAAAAAAAGAAAATCCTCCTCACTGATAGTTTCTGAAATTCAGTGCACACGCCAGAAGGTTTCTTCAGTTTAATCTTCATACTAGACCTGCCTCATCCAACTGTACCTAGTCTTTCTTTTAACTTTTCAGGTCAAACATGTATTTTCGTCTCAAATCCTTCCCAAACAATAGTTTGGGAATAATGCCATTAAGAGCAAGAGTTATGTAAGAGGAAAAAAACACCCTGCTCCCTTTCTTCTCTGAAAGATTTGCTTAAACAAGTCTTCTGCCAACTACTGAGAAACAGTTTATGCTTTTTCTCCCCACTTAATATGCTCAACCACAAATGTCACTTACACAGCCATACATTCCAAATAACAGAGAATACCAGTTTCTCATTTTCCTAACAATAAAAGGCTGCCCACTTTTAATAGAAAGAAAAGAAAGAAAAGAGAGGGATACAGTGGAAGATACAGGTAAATAAAGTAACAGGGTAGATAATTTAATCATTATTTGGATCTGTATGTAGCTAGTAAAACAAAAAAATCAACTCATAGTTGTAATTAAGAGTACACACCTCACAAACAATGTTAGTGTGAAATGTGAAAAAAAAAAAAATTAAAACATGAGTCGTTAAAAATTACTCTCTATTCCTAAGTGGCTGAATGCCATTTAGGGGAAAAGAATTAAATCACGATAGCTGTATTGAATTATTCTAACTCAAGCATCCTCTCTATGAGCAATACCTAAAGAGCAAGAGCATATCGAATGAGGAATGAAATACTAGAAGAGGTCACATGCAGACTTTTGTCAGATACGCAAATAAATAAAACAAAAGAATAAATCTCTTTTCCTCAAAGCAACTTCATAGCAATAGTAAAGCGTGTTTGATGGATATCCAAAGACTACTTTTCTATTTTTATTTAGAATAATAATTCCAGTGAATTCAATAATGTTATGTCAGTCATATTATAAAATTAAAGCCCAAAATTTATCTTTATTTGTGAATTTTAATATTCAGATGACATATATACTCTCAATTTAGTATTGCTCAATTAAGTTACATCCATATTGTAATTAGAAAAGTACCTCACTAGTGGCACAGTCAAGGAAGAAATAGTGACTTGCCTGGGAGAGCTAAAATATTCATGAAAAAGAAGTCCACTGTTATTACAGTTCTCTACTGCACAGTAGAGAGTACTATCTTTATAGAAGCTAGTACCTACGTTTTTCACAAGTAATTAAACTGCAGCATAGCCTCTGCATCAAAAAAACTTCAAGCATTCATCACCTATAATAGTAACCCCAAGAACAGTCTGCAAAAATAGCAATCATTAGCTATGCTTACATACTGCACAGCAAAGGCCTCCCATCAGTGCTACCTACATCTTAGGCTTACTGCACTGTGTCTCTGACAGATCAGAAAGCAAACACTAAAATTACAAAGCTACATCCAATGAAGAAATATACCAAGTCATGAAATTTTGACCATGTATGGTAATTGCCAGCTTAAGTCATAATCCACAGACTTGCATGATTTTGCCTGTTCTCAGAAATAGAGCACTATGAGCAATACAAAGGTTCAAATTAAAATTTTCCAATCACTACAACATATTTTGTTACTAATGAAACAAGAGTTTTCAAATAGAATCCAATGAAATCACGTATTACACAGAAAAATAAGGACATTTATCTTAAAACACAGCTAGCAACTACATACAGAACAGTATTTTCATCTCATTACCTCTGTTTTCAGTTAAATAGCAATTTGAAGCCTCTACTACAAAATAACGCACACACACAAAATGAAGCAAAACCAAGAACTAAGGGCTCTTTCTGAAGATACAACCTAGCAGTGACAAAATGCTCATATTTAATTACAAAACCATTCTTTTGATTTCAATACAGCAAAATAGCGTCAATTACATTTAGCTATGATGTTGCAAAAAGCCACCCATTGGACAGCTATGTGAATTATATGACAGAAGCATAACCACATATTCTATTTTATACTCTTCCATACCCAATTTTAGTTCTGTATTTTAATGACGAAAGTAGATGTGACTTTGCTCTGAAACATACCTCTTTCAGAAACTCTTCAAACTGCTCATCTAATTCTTCTTTTGAACATCGATGAGCCATAATCTGCAACTGGATGGTACCTTCTAAACAACTGTCTTTCAATACTAAGATTTAACAAAAGAATAGAGTTAATTAAAAGCATTCTAAAATTAGATGTAGCCAAGGAATCTGCTACTTTAACAGAACTATAAGCAGAAAAACTTACAGAAATATGCCACATTTCATCCCTCCCAACCTGAACACATGAATTACCCAGACTCTCTATAGGCAAAATACTAACTTCCTAAAACAATAGATCGAGCTCTTACATTTTGAAGGATAAATGAAATGTATCTTCACCATCTTTACATTATTCTTCAAAAGACACCTCTTTTAACTGCTCAAAATTAAGAGTTTCATCGAGAATTGAGAATACACTGCAGCAATAATTCCTACTCATTTTTAAGGGCTTTTAATTTCTTTCTATGATTTTTTTTCTTCCAAAATTGGAGACATCTGGCATTATCAGTTCTGTTTCATAGTCTCTGCTGTGCCTAGGACTCAGTAAATAGATGAAAGTCCTGAAGATTGGAAGATGCCATTCCGTTTGATGTGCCCTGACACAGAAAAATCATAGCACTTTGCCAAAAGTCGTTGTTGATTTCTCAGGTATAAAATATGCCCCAAATTCAACATGCCACGAAGCTTTTGTGCATCGCAGTGCTCAGCATACGTGGCTCCCTTCAAAACTGTGTATGCATGGTAGCATTAAACTACTTCAGCATCTCCAAGGCTGCGAAGCGCTATGCAAGCATAAAAGGGCTCAACTCTTTGCAGAAATGCTTTTCACATGAAATAAAACTTCTCCCAGCATGGAGCCCCCTCAGTACGCAGGCCTGTTACCTACCTGGCAGACTGACTTCGACAGGTGACTTGTGAGAACTGCTTCCTGCTTTCACTCCTTCTCCATCCCCAGACCACCCCACACTTTCGCTCTGAGAGGTAAAAAAACACACCACCAAACAGTTTGAGCAAAACCAGTTAGAGCAGACTGCCCGCGCTTCTAATTAAACCAGACATCCTTATGTAAACTCTTGAAAACATCTCTGAAAACATGGTAAAGAGATTAAGGACGTTACCTCTCAGGACACACATAATCTTTTATACCTTCCCAGCAGAGGACACTGCAGACACGAGATGCTTTAGCAGTTTAGTGGCTGGCTACCCTGACTGCTTCAACAAATGGGGAGTACTTAATTCCAGCCAGGTCGGAAAAACAAATTGATTCTTCTGGTACATCAGGAGTTACATTTACCTTAAAACTACAGCCCCTCTAAAAACTAACAAAATAGATCTTTGCTCTTCAAAAAGACGAGGAACACGATTCACAGAACACAGAGGCATCACCCTTTGCAGTCATACCCTTAAAACAGGAGCTTAGCAATGACGTAACACAAAATGCCCTTTGCTGGGATCCGCGGCTGCCAAGGAAGAGGGCTCGGGGCTCCGCTCCTCCGGCTTCGCGGCCCCGAGGGGCGCTCCCGAGGTTCGGCTGTGGCACGGTGGAGAAGCAGCGGCCCCGAACCAGGCCGCCAGGTCGCTCGTGCGTGGCCGCCGTTGCCAAGGAAACCCTCCCGGCCACCGTAGCGCCCGCCAAAGCTGACCTCCCGGAGACGGACCACGTGATCCGCCCCTGAGCTGCGTGTGGAGGACACGTGACGGGGGCGTGTGAGTAGGGTGGGGGAGCGAGAGTCGCCTCCAGCGGCCATCACTACCGTGGCAAACGTCGGCTCGGCCCGGGGTGTGAGCGGCAGGCTCAGCGCCGTCACGTGGCGTGCGGAGCGGCGCCCCCTGCTGGGCGGCGGGCGAGCAGCGCCGGCGGGGCCCGGCGGAGGAGGGCGGGCAGCGGCGCTCAGCTCTCCCGCCATGAGGGGTCACGGCAGGACGGCGCTCCGTTAGCACCGCCTGTCGCCAACGGCTGTGTGCCAGGCCTGGCCGTGCTCAGGGAGCGATTGGGCAATGCCTGAGGTGCGTCGTAGAATCACAGAATCGCCGAGGTCGGAAGAGACATCTGTAGTGCAACTGTCAGTCCATCACGACCACGCCCACTAAACCATGTCCCTCAGTGCCATATCTACGTGTTTCATGGAATCCAAAAGATTCTGGATTCAACATTATTTGCTTAAACGTGAAGGTATTAACTAATGGTACCACCGAATTCCCTGCTTAGCTCCTGAGCTGCCCTGTGTGGAGCCAGGAGTTGGCCACCACCTGTGGGTCCCAGCCAGGGTGGGATATTCAGTGATGCCATGGAGTTACTGAGGGGTGTGCTTCCAGAAGGAGCTGAAAGCCTGTTGCTTTCTCTAACAAAGGCTAAAACTGAGCCGCCCCTTCTCACTCTTCCTCAGAAATCTCCTTCTAAAGCTTTCCTCATGCTTCTGCATGCCAGAGTTGTGCTAAGATGTATTAAAAACACAGCTCTGCTTAAGATATGCAGAGAAATTAATGACCCCTGCTTCCCTGACCACTGTCTCTCAGGCACTGCAGGACAATTGCAGTCTGTGCTTGCATGTGCTGTCCAGCACGGGGCTGCTAGCTTTGTTTGTTGTGAGAGTCACGTCGCTTCAGGAATTTGTACGCCAGCATTTAGTAAATGGCAAAACAAAGTGAGCTCACTTAGGAATACAAATGAATATCGTTCGCACACACGCGTTTGGATTCTCTGTTGAGAAGACTCGAAATGAAAAGATTTTGAAAGGAGGTTTTCTTCGGCCAGTCTTGGATACTCATCGCAAGTGAGAAAGTAGTTAAAATTTGATTACTGTCTCTCATTTCCTGTTAGTTCAAGATATAAAGACCATGCTTCCAATATGGCCTTTATATATCCCAGATTGTTTTATGCAAGTATAAAGTATAGTTTATATTCAAGGACTCAAAGAAATATGAGCTCTGTATTTCCCATTAAAGTCTGTAGAAATTACTTTGTTGAAGGTGCCGCAATACTTCCATCCATCAGGCCTTTTGTCCGCAGATGGAGTACTGTATTTCCATTTGCAAAATATGGGTCATTTGTTTTGTCTTTTTGTGCAACTTCTCTTGCTGTCTATGGAAAACGTGGGAGCTGATCAAGGACAAGATGCCCATATAAACCAATATACTAGAACAATTTGTTAGGCATGACAGCCTGAAGCCGGTGAAAACATCAGTTTCCAACATTTGCTTTTTTCTCTCATCTCGCAAAGCAGCATGGAGCAAGACATGAGCATCTGAAGAGAAATATGGAAATTAATTAAGAGATGTCAGTCTCATGCTGCACGCCTTGATCCTGTTCACATTTGAGCCAGTGCAAATTTTGCTATTAACTTCAAAGCAATAGCCGCGACATCACTCATTGATCATGAGAGTTACTTCATATATAATCAAATAATCACATCAAGGGCTCAGTCGTCCTGCAAGCTGCTAAAAAAACTGTTGCAGATTGAAGCCCTTCTGTTTGCAGAAATGTTTTCAAAGAGGCTCTTACAAAGTATAGAAAAATGTGCAGAGAGATCAGTGCTGTTGGAAACTTCAGTGCCCATATGGAAGGGAAAAAACCAAACCACTCTTGATGACTGTTGTGGAGAGGAGGCATTGCCTAGTGTTGAAATGTCATCCAGTGCATTCAAGTGACATGCACAATAGCCACTTAAAAGATTTTTCATTTCCTTCTAATGCCAACCAGTTGTAGCTCTCAAGAGCTCTTAACAGTGAAGCTTAAAAAACTGACAGCAGGAATAGCCATGAATTTCAGCACGGAACGTGGCCATTATTGCTAGTAAAACTGAAGTGTTGCTGCAGGTTCAGAAGTTGATCCTGCTGGGTAGAGCCCCAGATTATAAGGTAAAATTCTGTCTCTACTGACATCAGTGGGAGGCCTTTGTTGACCTGTGTAAAATTGGATTTTGCCACTGTAGTCACTGGTTTCTCTTTTAAATGTGGCTTGTGTACACTTAAACATTTTTACTTCAGATTGTAAAAATATAAGGCTTTACATATTAGTACAGTGATTTAAAGCTATTAATGGCAAAATTAAAAGGGATAAGATATCCATACTTTTGTTTTTGCATGTCTTATTTCAGATTCATATCATTCGTAAATGTCAATGGGGAAAAAGACATCAAATAAAAAAGAAACAAAACGTCTGCCACATCCACTTTGGCTGAGGCATTGCATTAGATAGTGTTTCAGTACTGAACTTGCAAATATGTGAAATATGAGATTATGATAATAAATATTTACCCGTATTCTTGGTTATGTTTTTTTGAAGGTTAACAGTTTCATACTGAATGAAAAGCAAACAAACAGTGGTAAATTAAGAAGGTTCTTTAAACTGCATTCTCTGTTCATGCCCACTGTGAAAATACTTCCGTACATGACTATGCAATGAAAATCTTTTCCGCTATATGCATCAGATAAAAGACGAGCCTTCCATAAAACTTAAAAGTTTCATAGGAAACTGAAGATATGGAACTGTAATTTTTTGTGAGAAAAAAGAGTCTAGCATGGTCAAATTAGGATTAGTTACAAAACAGTTCACATAACTATAATTTCATATTAAAATATAATTTTCAGTGCTTTCTCTGTTGTGTCACTGCACATCTTATTTTGCACCATTGCTGATTAACTGTAGTCCTCAAATCCCGAGGGCAAGATTTACAGTAGACTGTGTTACAGTAGCTGAACTCAGCTTAGCATCTCATCCGCCAGGTCTTTTCCATCATGCAATTTCTCCACTAGATGACAAGTAAACTCTGTTTAGTGTTTTAAATTGCTCCAGCAGCTTAAACCAATTGCTAATCTTACTTCTGTTTTGTACTTGTGTCCCTCAAGCTGAGCTGCAAGTTTGGAAGCTTTCACGTTGCTGGCCATTTCAAGGTTTGTGTACATTAGCAGACACAGTCTACAGCAATGTTTCTCAGACTTTTTGAAAATGAATCCTCCCTTTCCCTCGTTTGTGTAAATGCTGAATTGCCTTAATGCTGTTCTGCCAACATTTCAGTTCCTCTGGAACAGAGGGAACACCAAGTTGCTCTAATTGTTAGCTGCAGGAGAGAAAGCTACCGCCAGCAAATATAAGCAGTTAAAAGTTCCTTCAAGAGGATGAACGTCTGCAGTCAGTAATTACAGCTGCTTCTCACTCTCTCAACTTAAAAAAAGTGCATTTGCCAATATCTTAATGCTGCTTTTTCTACAGTTTCCCATTCCTCTATAAACCTTATGTAAAAAGTTGCTCTGCTGTGTTATTCAGTCCATCAAGCAAGATCTTATTAAGAGCTTTCACTTTTGACAAATCCTGGGAACATTATTGTGCAAAGACAGATGCATGCATGGCTGGTTTGACAAACCCTAGCACGTCTGAACAGCCCAACAACCTCTGCCTTTTGCACATCCTTCTTTGCCAATGAGAGTTCTCAGTGCTTGGCATACTTTAGACTTTCCACAGGACTGGAGAAACAACATGGTTTGCTTTCACCCCAAAGTTATTTGAACTGCAAACCCTTATCTGTCATGAATATTCTACTTGGTATACAGAAAGCTATGCTCAGTTTTTCTCTTTGCATCAAGGCACACTGCAGACCTTCAGTTCAGAAAAATGTAAGGTAAATATTTTTGTAAAAAGTTCTTAGTGGCCTAGCAAAGATTAAGCTCAGAAAACTCAGCGAGGAAAAAGTAAGTGTGCTCATTTATTAAAATTATTCAGATCTGTAAAATCTCTTGTTAATTCTGCCAGCATATCTTCTTCACACTGGCAAGAATATTAGCTTTGCATTTCAGGTTTTTGCTTGGTTATTTTTAGTTCTTCTGAAGCCTGGGAAATAAGAAGTATAACCGCTTTGAACAGTCTGAAAGAGCCAACTCTAGCAGGGCCTCTGAATCTGATTAGATAAAACAACAAAGAGGTTCTGTCAGGGCAAAGGCAGGAAGAACTAAGGTGGGTGGCAATATCTGTCATAACTCAGGGGAAATGTAGCCTCAAAGCACTCAAAAGTGGGTGAAAAAATAACATAAGCAATAGACAACTTTCCCACATCTTAGGTCACTCTACAAATGCAGTTGGAAGAATTTTCTTTGCACTCCACTTTTTTTTGTATTTTTAAAGTACAATAAACAGCACATGCATGTGTGTTTATCTTAAAAAAGCTTATTTAGGGGAACATCATCTCTGCAGATAAGTGTTCAAAAAGTCTCAGCATGGCAAGTGCAATTTCATTTGTCAATACAGACACAGGATAAAATCTTAAGTGGTGGGTTTGCAATTTAGACACTTTCCTTTGAAAGTAAGGTAGCCTTAGGATTACCGGAATAGATTTCTCCCCAAAATACAGCTAGCAATAACATTGCGTTTTGCCCTACTGACTGAAAAAGGATCAAACAGTTGTGTTTAGTGTGCCTGGGAGGTCTTCAAGTTTTGGGGGGTTGATTTAAAAATGATCTGTTATTAGAGTGATGGGAACCGGGAACACCCACTTTGCCAAAGAACTTATTTTCCTGCTTTCTGTGCAGGATGGTTATTTTAGGTCAGAGTTTCTGCTGAAATGAACAGATAAAAAGAAAGATTTGTGCAGCTTCTCAGGAAGATCACTGAATGTTTTTGACATCATTGTGTATCCACAATGTTAAGATTTGTCTCTGTCAGAACTGCGACGGTTTCTTATTTGAAACCAGCAGCTACACATGCCTGCACCAGCAATGCCTGCACTGAAGCACATGCTGCTTCGTGAATGCTTTCTCCAGCTGATTCTTTACCTACCTGAAGCTGCTGGCATGTCTCCTGTAACTACAGGTTTGTCTTCCCTAAACAGACGTAGAGCATAGCAGCAGGTGTGTTCATACATGACAATTCATGCTAATCTGATACCAGCAGTTCTGGCCTGCCTGAGAATGTGGCTGGAAGAGCTGCATCCAAGCACAGTTCCGCACCAGCAACATGGCAGCCAGACCAAACCTGGCCACAAAGAAGTAGGCGCCATGGCTGGATTGCCAGTGGGATCATAGAATTATAGAATCATAGAATATCCTTATTTGGAAGGGACCCACAAGCATCATCGAACCCAACTCCTGGCTCCACACAGGACCACCCAAAATTTAAACCCTATGTCTGAGAGCATTGCCCAGACACTCCTTGAACTGCAGTAGCTCGGGGCTGTGCCCATTGCCCTATGGAGCCTGTTCCATGCCCATTGCCCTCTGGTGCAGATCCTTTCCCTAACCCCCACCTGCCCCTCCCCTGACACAGCTCCATGCCGTTCCCTTGGGCCCTGTTGCTGTCACAGAGAGCAGAGCTCAGCGCTGCCCTCTGCTCCCTGTGAGGAGCTGCAGCTGCCATGAGGCCTCCCCTCAGCTCCACTGCTCTGGGATGAACCAACCCAGGGACCTCAGCTGCTCCTCATATACCTTGCCCTCAGACCCCTCACCATTTCTGTAGCCCTCCTTTGGAAACTCTCTAATAGCTTTATGTGCTTCTTATGTTGCGGTGCCCAAAGCTGCACACAGTGCTCAAGGTGAGGCCATACAGCACAGAATAGGTCAGCTTTGTGCTTTCCATAATTCCAATAATACTGCGAAGGAAATGTCTCACTTTAAGGTCTGAATTTCAAAGTAATTAGAGCTCGAGCTACTTAGCACATTTCACACCCCAAGGCCAGGCTAAGGATTTCAACATACTTGCGTGGCTTTTAGTACTGCACAGGTCAAGCCTTGATGCCATTTGCTATTGAATCTAGCAGCTCTGATGGATTCTTCATGGTTTCTGGCAAAAGGGTTGTTGCAATTATGCTATTAAGGTAATTTCATTAAGCAGCGAGTTACTGGGCAAGATTCTCTTCTGCCTTGGAAGGTCATTACTTTGTTAATGGATCACTTGCTTTGCTGTATACTAGCCTACATTTTTAGAAAGAAAATTTGGAATGAATATTAATTTATTTGCCAGGGGTTTGATTTAACTTTTTAACCAATAATATATTCCACAGTCTTCCTGCATGTCTGTTATAAACAACATTCCTGTGAACCAGAGGGCATGTTAGCAGTGTTTCTATGTTATTTTCAGCAGGCTAGAGGTGGTTGTAGTGTGCCTTTGTACAGGAGAGATGGAGTGTAAAATTTATTCCAATTACCTTTTTTCTCAAGCTTTTTTCTTGATATAATTTCATCCTAAGTTACTCTGCTCCACATTTTTATTTCCCTTTAGGCTGTGCTGTTAGGATCAGTCCTCCATTTCTACGCAAGGAATTCAGTGTCAGGTCTTACAGGCTAGGGGAACACGATTGGGTCCTTGCTAGGAATTGTTGCCAGTAAAAGCTCTGCTCCAGCACATGATATATGGACTGCCTAACTGAATGTGTAGGGAGCTCTTTTCCCCTGGTGAATGGAAAAAGGACAGTGAGTGCCCATGGATACGCTTTTCCCCTTTGGCCATTGGAGGAACAACCATTGGGATGGTTTCAGTGGGAGGTAGACAACTCGCCTGCAGCACCTGTATGGCCCCTGCCTCTGTTGCCCTCCACAGTCAAGGCTTTGCAGAAGATCTGTTGTTCCACCAGCTGAAGCAGTCTTAATGGAGCCAGCATTTTCAGTTATTTTTTCATACGTGGAAATACAGATAATCTAAACTGATGTTCAGTGTATGTTTTGTGTGTATGTTTTCTGTGTTTTCAGAAAACAGAAGCTAGCCAAGTATTTTCTACTGAAAGGAAAGCCTCAATGCAATGAAACTCTGAAATGTGGTCAGGCAGAAGATTTTTTTTTTTTTTTTGTAAAGAAGGATTTAGGTAGGGATATGACCTGTCATTACCTAGAGATTTTCAGCAGCTAAACATCTGATGTCTGTCTGCCACCCACCTAGTACCAAAAATGCCACCAAGAGATCAGCTTGTCGATCTACCAAAATAGGCCCTAAAGCTTAGCATCAAAGGCCCATGACATCTCCCTTCCTATGTCTTCTTTTCCTCTCCATATCTATCCCACTAATCAGCTATTAGCTCCTAAGGTGCCAGAAATAAACACTACCAGCCCCAAGGTTCAGACAGTATATATTAAGACCGGTGAAAACTGCCTTTTCCAAGCATTTGTCTTGAAAGTAATACCTAGCTTAAGGATTTAAAATCTAGTGAAGTTTTTTGTTGTTTCAGGCTTTTGGGAAGTGGTCATTTTCTTAATGTGATAAGAAACTGAAATGTTTTCAAAGAACAGAAATTCAGATGTGTGGCCTACACGGATTAGTAAGACTGGAAGCTGCTGTTACGTGAGTCCCTTAATTACGACAAACCTTCTCTGTTCAGCAGATATGTTTACTTAATAGCACATTAAGCTACAATTTTTACATGTATACCGAAAGTATTTAGGTGTCACTGCTTTCTTGCAGTGTAATAATATTTGATTTGATTTATTTTAAGTTTAGATAAGCTTGGACTTTTGTTCATTTCCTCCATGCTGAGGGATGAAATAGCCTGGTGCTAAAGCCTTTTAAGATAGGACAGTGCTGTTTAAGCTTGGCATCTGCAACTAATAATAAAGACTATGCAACTTTGAATGAAAATATGTCTAATTATCGTGGCAATGGGAAGATGGTTGACTCATCTTCAGCAGTTTGGATTACATGTGTGGGATTGTGTTTTGGATGGAGCAATCCAGAATAGCAACACTCCATCAAAAACACAATCATGCACCTGTATTCCAAATGGCTGAATAAGGCAAAACACATGTCATAGGAACACTGTGAATCAAATTAAAAAAAAAGGGGGGGGGGGGGGAAGAAAAGAAAAGAAAGCTGGAAGAGAAATAAAGACAAGTACCATAACATTGGTGTGTGTGAAGACTTGTTTCTCTAAGGCTCCCTGAGTGATTTATTTATTGCTAAACCTCTGTTCACAAGCCATGTTTGATTTTGCTTGATGCTGATATAGACACTGCAACCGGATCTTATGGAAAGGGCTGCCAGCAACTGTTTGATCCTGATAAATTACAATAGCAGGCAGAGTTTACAATGAGAAACTATTGCTGCTCCTGGCCCTCACATGTGATGAGCTTTGAAATGTGGTGGACTAAAATTCTCCTTACCCTGTGGCCCCCTTGGACTGCTTACAGAGGAGTGTAAGAGAGCCACTGAGCAGAAGAAAATCACATTCACAGCAAGAGTCAGCCCCAGCTTTATATCAAAGGTGAGCATGTGCATGTATGTGTATCTGTGCGTGCTTGAAGTGAAAGAGACGTTGTGGGGAAAAGAGATACAAGAAGTGTGCATAATTCACATGTTTGGAAATTTGTGTGTTAAAGAAGCAGTCCATTCTCCTGGTTCCTTTGGCATGTGCACACACACACCAGCATTTATGCCTGCTCTGCATATGTGGTGTGAATATTGAAGTATTCTCTTTGGAAAGTTAATTGATGACTGGCTGCTTATTTGATCTTCACAGTGTCAAGTTCATAATGTAATAAGCTACATAAAAAAACCAACAAACACTCAATGGCTGAACAGGGAAAGACATGCAAATTTGGGAGGGGATGTGAAGCAATATGAATTAGACCCCACTGTGTATTTTCTTTGCAGTAGCATTCCAAGACACCTGCCCCTGATTTCAGCAATATATACAAGCCGCCGTCCACACCCAGAAGAGTAAAGCCAGATTTCTTAAGATATTTCATTGCCTGGAAGCTTTTGATAATCCCCTCAGATGCCTTCCTGCCTTTTTAGTGAACTTAGAGTCTCATTAGATTAACATACACACTCTTACTGATGTGCTAAGAGTCATCTCTTCTGGAACTCAACTGTTAATAATCCAAAAAAGAGATAGATTAAAGAATGGACTGAAATGAAAGTTTCAAGGAAAAGAGGTGCAAGAAAAAGTTATAAGCAACATGTTTAGAAACTTGTGTGTTCTTTGAGGAACTTATATTGCTGGTTCTTCCTATAGGGAAGTGTACAGAGGCAGAAGTGACAATTTCATACTTCTGTCAGTAAAATGCCAAGAAAAGTCGTATCATGAGAGACTTGCTGAGAGAGGCTTCATAAAGTTTCTGGCAAAGTGTGAAAGTCAGTGGCTCTGACAAATAGTTTCCTAGACTTCTGAGAGACTGTAACGCACGCTCTCCTAACTCCAGCCTTCAGGATGGGTTAAATGAACCAACTCTGTATGGTAGCTCTTGTCTGACCTCATCTTCTTGGTTGACCCGGAGAACTACAGACCGGTGAGTCTCACCTCTGTGCCTGGGAAGATCATGGAGCAGATCCTC